>NC_057813.1:694301122-694485462 GCF_018294505.1 Triticum aestivum
CGCTCCTACATGTACCAATGAGTGGGGGTGAGAGAACTAGTGAGTGCGTGCACCACTTCTCTTCGTGAGAGTACAATATTCTATGCCCAAAGAATGTTCGCCGCAAGAGTAATAGTATAACTGTGTGACGTGTGAGCTAAAATAAAATGTGCGCGGCGTCTTTTGTTTTTTAGAAGTTCTGAGGGTAGGGCGTGAAGAGCACATATGTGTGTGACGTGTACCTGCAGATAGACGGTGGGTGCGACATGCGAGTCTGCGAGAGGACTCGGTAGAGTCGTGACTCGTGAGGGTGCGTGTGCGTGAGAGGGAGGGGGGCACGTATCAATGCAATGCATGTGTCCGTAAATCATTATCCAACAAACATTTCACCACAAGCCTTTTCCTGACAAACACCGTAAGAACCGTTAGATCGGCATCCGACAGTGTCAGTTTTGCCATGTCATTTAACAGAACAGACACTCCTCCTACACACAAATCTTCCACGTGAGTGTTAGCAACTGTCGTATGCTCCCTCCATTCCGAAATGCAGTGCATATCGCTTTATTGAAAATTCAAACCTCGCAAACTTTTACCGAGTTTTCGTTTACCAAATTGCACATGTAGAATACCCTGTATATATCATTTCATTCATCTTCAAGAGGTAACTATAAAGATGTGGGAGGAGTATACAAAATAAGACCATCATATCACCCGCATCAAGTTCAACCATCCTTTGGTGTCGAGGAATATCATAGGAACTCTATATGATATGATTTTTATAGGATTTTTTCCTTTAGAGCCAATTGGTTCATACACTACTAGGAAAAGGGCTACAGATGGAATTGACACTAATGGCGCACCAGACATGTGGTGCGCCATTACTATATACTAATGGCGCACCATGTGTTGGTACACCATTAGTGTCCAAATACTAATGGTGCACCACATCGCGGGTGCGCCATTAGTAAAAAAAATTTAAATTTTTTGTCAAAACTACTAGTGGCGCACCGTGGGAGTGGTGCGCCATTACTAGTTGAACTAGTAATGGCGCACCATGCCATGGTGCGCCATTAGTAACTTGGCCACCACTTCCACCGAATGCACCCCCAGTGGATCGCCTTTTTAGTTTAAAAAAAAATAAAAGAAAGTGATGAAAATGTCAAAAAAATAAAAGAAAATAAGTTTCCAACGTGATATGTGGTCTAGTTGTTGGGAAAATTTGCAAATATGAATTTCGACTTCATTTGCAAAATCTCTCGAGAATTTGTAAAAATGGGCATAACTTTTGCATACTAACTCGGATGAAATTTTTTTTTATATGAAAAGTTTTTTATATGAAAAATCATCTACCCGTTAAACATTTTCAAAATCCTCAAAAACCTAACAAAAAAAAAGATACGGGGCTTTTAAGATCTGGAGAGGCAAAAAAATTCAAAAAAATTCAAACTCAATAATGGCGCACCTGCCCATGATGCGCCATTAGTATCTTCCCGCCTTCAAAATTTAAAATAAGTCAAAAAAATTAAAAAAAAGTTACTAATGGCGCACCTGCCCATGGTGCGCCATTAGTATCTTCCCGCCTTCAAAATTCAAAATAAGTCAAAAAAACAAAACAAAGTTACTAATGGCGCACCAGCCCATGGTGCGCCATTAGTATCTTCCCGCCTTCAAAATTCAAAATAAGTCAAAAAAAATAAAAAAAAAGTTAGTAATGGCGCACCTGCCCATGGTGCGCCATTACTATGTCGTATATATGGCTGGGCGCACCTCCTCCACTCCATCTCCTCCTCTCCTCTCCTCCACTCCTTCTCCTCCTCTCCGGCAACCTCCTTCTCCTCTCCGGCGACCTCCTCCTCCTCTCCGGCGACCTCTTCCTCCTCTCCGACGACCTCCTCCTCTCCGGGAGCCTCCTCGTCCCTCATCTCCTCCCCTCCCCTCCCCTCACGGTTTCTCCTCCCTCCTCTCCGGTGAGCTCCTCCTCCCTCCTCTCCTCCCATTCCCTCATGGTTTCTCCTTCCTCCTCTCCGATGCTTCGGTGAACTCCTCTCCGGCGACCTCCTCCTCCTCTCCGGCGATGTAGGCGAGCGCCTCTCCAGTGACCTCCTCCTCCTCCTCTCCGGCGAACTCCTCTCCGGCAAAAGAACACGACAAAAGAACGTACAAGATCCAAAAACAGGAAGAAAATTTGAAATAATATCGTGCCAAAAAATGAGCAAAAAAAACTAGCAAAAATGGGCAAAAAAATCATGATCCAGATCCAAATTCAAAATTAAAAAATAGCAATGGCGCACGGTGGGGGTTAGACGGTGCGCCACTACTATTTTCCCGCCTTCAAAATTCAAAAATACTAATGGCGCACCGTGGCCTATACTAATGGCGCACCAGTGGCCTATACTAATGGCGCACTGTGGCCTATACTAATGGCGCACCAGTGGTGCGCCATTAGTATACCAGATACTAATGGCGCATCAGCGGTGCGCCATTAGTAAAAATTACTAATGGTGTGCTAGTAATGGTGCACCAGTGATGCGCCATTAGTAGGCAAAACTGGTGCACCATTAGTAGGCCTTTTCCTAGTAGTGATAGGAATAGATTCATATACTCCACATTTCAAAGGAAATAAACATGATATCATTTCTATGCTTTTAGAGCCACTTGGTTCAAATGAATGGATTCCTATACTCCCTTAATTTCAAAGGAAAATAAACATGAGCATATATTCAATAGAAAAGTTCCTATGATCTGAACCAAATTACATATCTTTTCTAATCCCTCCTCATAGGAATTGAGATACATGTCATCTCTAGATTCAATAGAAAAGTTCCTATGATGTGAACCAAATGACATCTCTTTTCCAATACCTACTCATAGGAATTGAGATGCTCCATGTCATCTCTTTCCCTACAACTTCCATGTATACATCTTCTATTCCTAAATAGATAGTACAGCCCACTAGTAGCTTTTTTCCAAAACAAGCAACTATGGTACAAGAACTATATAGTGTGCCAATAACTTTGAAAGATGGTCGCTTGATGAATCCGAGTACTACTGGCCGTTGGATATAGTGCAGAGATGGTGAATCCGAGTACATAGATGGTGAATCCGAGTACTACTGGCCGTTGGATATCATCAACATTCTACCAGATCTGCCACATGTACAATTTAGAAGACTCCATGGTTGAACTTAAGCATAATGCACAAACCTCAAAACACAAGCACTTCCCCTTTGTTCTAGAATCTTCTGTATCATAATTGTTTTTTTTTCTAAATGAATTGCCATTATTTGTTTTTTACTTTATGCTTTACAATGCACAACCCCGTGAATCTTAACATTTTTTTATAAAACTAATTGATTTTGAATGAGATGAACTATAAGAACTAAACGTACATCTACATCATGCATATATGACTCAAAGCTTTACATGCTATAGTGTGTATTTATTCATAATTAGGTTTCAAAATCTCATGCGTTCAATGCATCAGTGCCTTTCGGTCGAACCTACGTCCAAATTTTTTTGTACGTACAATATCTCCACTGATCCCCGAACCCAAAATGCTGCCTCGTTCCCGTAAAACCAAGCGGCCCACACATGCGTCGACTCGAACAGATTTACTATGACGTGGCCCCGCACGCCGTAGTACTCCTACAAACCCTACCGCCGACCTCGTCATCGGTTTTCTTCAAGAGGACGAGGGAGAAGCCGATTTGTAGTGGAGGCGCTTTCAAAAAAAGGATATGTAGTGGAGACCCCTACCCTAGGGTGCCCTAGGTAGCTGCCGCACGCATCATTGTTTTCTCTTTTCTTTATGCTCTTGCGCCCTAGAGTGAAATGATAGTTGCTTCGTCCGTCCAGCTTAATGCGGGCCCTAGAGTGAAATGATGGTTGCTTCGTCCGTCCAGCTTCATGAGGGAAAGGTGGGGCTTTGTGATTTGACCCCTAGTCGCTCATTTTCTACTACCGCGGCGCTACGACCGGGGTGCCTCCAGTTCCAACCGCTGCTCCGAACTGTAATTTGGTGCATTGCATGTGGAACAAGACGGTGGATGAGCCACATGTCGGCCAAATGGGTCCTGTTAAGCGTGTCACCATTTCACGTGCGGACTGACCCTGGTTGAGTTGCTACGCCAACACGATAGGAGCAGCCTACCACTTGGTCTAAAAAGATACATGCTGAACTATCCTCTCCATCTCGGTTTTTTATTTTTAGGCATCTTGGTTTATAGGGCGTGCACGTAGTTCTAGGTCATCCATTTGACTAACTAAATATGAGTTACTAGTATGTCACAAAAAGTACTATACTATATCATTGGATTCTTAAGCGGATGTAGTTGTATAAAAGTCGAGGGTGGGGCTTTTTCTGCGCGGTAGGCGGGGCAGTTCCGCCTAGTCAGTTCGACAAAGACGCGAGAATACGAGGGAGTAGGCTGCTGCAAATGTAGGGCTGTGTGATTTGACAGCGAGCTACTGCTGGACATGTGGGGCCCCGTGATTTGACTTGCCATTATCATTTTAACTGCGGTGCTACGACCGGTGTGAGTCTCCCGATTCCTGACCACCTCCACACAGGTGCCTCTCCCAATGCTCACCATGTAGTTGATGCTGGCTCTTGCATGAGAGCCCACTTCTCAACTTTTTCCTTGCCTCTTTCCTCCACACATAAAAAAATGCAATGTAAAGCGGGCTTATAGCCCACTATTGTAGTACTTACTTACTCCTACAGGTGCTAAGCTTGCCACATCGGCATAAAGTCTGATGTGGCAAGTTTGGTGACCCAAGGAAGAAATGATGCTAAGCGCGTGTACCTAGGTGAAAAGACAATTTTGATTCTTAGCTAATTAAATGAAGCAAACTTAGCAACACCATTTCATTGGAAGAGGTCACTCCTTGGCAACTGCAATAAATACTAGTACTCCCTGTGTCCTAGTCTCAAAAACGTTCTTATATTGGGATGGAGGGAGTACGAAGAAAGAGATAGAGAGGAGTAAAAAAATAAATACACTTATAGCCAACCTTATAGCTAACCTTGTTGTAGTATGAGTGACTAAGTGATGACTATGTATGACATGCCAACATCAGATAGCCTAATGCACCATGTTAAATCTCCAACGGCGTGACTGCGCGAGCGACGCGACGGTCGTGGTAGGCGCGACCATGATACGAGCTACTGGCAGCCCTTGGATCTGAGAACAAATGGTCGCATGCTAAGTTGCTGAAAATTTGCAGAATAACCCTCCAGGATAGGATATTCACCCATAGGTCTAGAATCACGCCATGCAACCATTCAATCTCATATCCAAGGGATCTCGGAAGCCCGTATCATGAGATAATGGAAAGCCACTACCATGCCGTTCGCACACTGGCAGTTCGCTCCTACTCGTCCCCGCACGTCCTTCAATACTACGGCGGTTCGCTCCTAGTCATCCCGTCCATTCACATTACGGCAGTTCCACTTCCTAACCCTCCTCCCAAATCCATGGCGTCCCAAATCTCCATGATCGACAGTGAGTACACGGTTAGAACCATCACCGGCAATGATTTCGACGTCATCTACACCCGTTCTTCCGCCACGGTGAAAGGATGCCTTTCTTGCTTCAGATGCATGTTCGAAGACTCATATGATGAGTGGGTCGCTGGGCTAGATCTTGAGTACACCATAGTCCTGGGACGAGAGAAGGATCTGAAGGATGAAGAGAGGAAGAAGCCCGCCGTGATCTAGGTTTGCGTGCATGTCTTATGCTTGGTCTACCACATATGCCATGCCGACGTTGAATGCCTGGATTTTAAGGACTTCCTCGAGAGCAACCTAGTCAAATTCGTTACTGTAGACTTTGGTAACGACAAAGAAGTCCTAGGTCGGATAGGCCTCATTGTAGGTAACACCTTCGACCTCCAGAAGAAACGGCTGGTGTCTTCTCGTCAGCCTTCAATGCTGACCCTGGCAGGAGCCATGGTTCATCCTTCGTACGTTAAACTAGAGAAACCTCATTACACGTTTCATAGTTATGCATGGTAGCAGAATGTACTAGATATAGACCACATCCACTACGCTGCAATGGATGGCTACCTTTGTTTCAATATCTACAAGGATTGGATGAAGAGCAAGAGCCAAGTGTGCTGTTCAAGAAAAGAAGTATCGGCTAAGAGGAAGAGGGACAAGGACGAAGTCGAGGACGTGGACGAGGACTCCTCTGATTGAGTAAGGTGTCAGTATCATTGCCTATGGTGGTTCTAATGCAGTGTCTATCGGATTAGTTGCATAGTTTAATTTCAGGTATGCTTAGTTGAATTTGAGGGGTGTGTTGTGCTGAGCCCCAGCAGAACTATGTTATGTTTCTTCTCGTTAGTTTAGCTCCTCAGTATGATACATACTACTAGTATTTCTTTAATAGAATTTAGCACCCCAATTAAGCACGTACTAGCTTTTTTAATAGTACTATATGCATAATTTCGCGACGAGCGCTCTCTATATGTACCACCTTTTTTTTAATTTCAATTTTTTCTCCACGGCGCAATCCATCGATAGTACTACTGTATAAAAGTATACATTTTTTAAAAGGCTGGAGTACTATTCATCACATATATAGCCAGCTAAATTCTCAACCTAGAACGACATGCATGCCATGTAGTAAACCGATACGTAGGAAGTATAGTAAAAATGAGGTTTTACCGAGCGATCGGCGGGGGAGCATGGCCTGTCATGCGGTCCCACGTGTCATGATGTACCAAGGCGATGCACGTGTCCCTCTTGAGGCAGAAGCAATACTATGTGGTTTGAGATGATGGCGAACCGAAGTGTGAAATAATGGTTGCTTCATTCGTCTGGGAAGGTGCGGCATTGTGATTTGACGTCTCATTGCTCATTACTACTACTGGGCCGATACAAGTGGGGTGCGTCCCCCCTGCTGTTCTGCACTGTTATTTGGTGCTTGACATGTCGACCCAGTTGCTATATGTCTCACATGTCGGCGACAGGAAGGACATAATTCATGAAAGGGAGCGTCGACGGAGGAGTATACTACAGAATTCATGAAAGGGAGCGACTTAGTTTTGGAAAAAATTGTTTTTACGGAGTACGTACCCACTAGGGTTTATAGGGCTCATCTAAAAAACATTCGTTTTTCCGTTTGATAAGTCTCAATTCAACTATACTAGTAGTAGTACCATTACATGTTGGATTTCTAGGTGCGTTAGATCACCCGACGCAAGCAGTGTCAAGACGAAACTAACCAATGCATGTACAAGTTCATGAAAATTTAGTGGTCATTCATGCTTTCGTTCTAATTAATTCCTCGGTAAACATAACTTCTTGAGAAAAACGAGCGTACTAATTACTTGTGCAAACTATGAAATTAATTCGACCACTCACCGTCTGCCTTGGTTGGAGAGATTTTGAAATTGAGCCATAAACTGGAAAGGAGGGAGTAGTAACTTTTTTCTCGATTACTATTTGTGGCCTTGTATAGATGCAAAATGTATTTTTCTTATAGTGGCCTTGTATAAGTAAATGGAGGGAGTACTAACCAAGGTACGTACTCCCTCCGTCTAGGTGTGTGGTCGTCTTACGAAAACCAAATAATCCCAAAACACTTAGGCGCGGTGCATTAAATTCTACCTCGTTCTTGTTTATTGACATATCAACAATAAGAGATGTGGGGTGTGCATGCTTTTAATGACTTGAGACTACAAAACATGACATGCAGTGGTTAATTCATTGCATGTGAAAGTGCTAGTTATCGACTAGAGGGGGGGGGGGGGTGAATAGGCGATTTTTATCAAAGTCTTCAAAACGTGGAAGTTTCGAAGACAAACAATAGAAATGACCTAATTGATATGCAGCGGAAGATAAACTACAACAAGCAAGCCATATTCAAGTATGCAATAGTGTTAACGTACGAACACTAATAGCAGCTAGGTAGTAAGGACCAGGATGGAAGATAGTATGAAGCCAATCAACAATAGCAGTCAAGCAATGAAGTCAAACAGATAAGACAGATAAGCAATGACTTCACGAAGCCAAACTCAAAGTAAAGGAGGGAAGTGATAGAACCAGTCACTTGTTGAAGACACAGGATTTGTTGGACCAGTTCCAGTTGTTGTGCCAACTGTACGTCTGGTTAGGGAGGCTGAGATTCAACTCAGAAGACCGCATCTTCACCTTATTCCCCTTGAGCTAAGGACACACAGTCCTCGCCCAATCACTCTGGTAAGTCTTCAAGGTAGACTTCCGAACCTTCACAGACTTCGTTCACCGGCAATCCACAATGACTCTTGGATGCTCAGAACCCGACGCCTAACCGGCTGGAGGATACACAGTCCTCACGTGTAATAAGTCTTCAGGTCACACAGATAGAAAGACTTCAGTGATGCCTAACACTCTTGGTTCTGGGTGTTTGGGCTTTGTCCTCGCAAGGATTTCTCTCTCAAAGGCTTCGAGGTGGGTTACTCTCAAAACGACAAAAGCCGTAAACTAACTCTGAGCAGCCACCAATTTATGGTGTAGGGGGTGGGCTATTTATAGCCACAAGGCAACCCGACCTGATATGTCCAAAATGACCCTGGGTCACTAAGGAACTGACATGTGTTCCAACGGTCAGATTTCAAACACACACGACAACTTTACTTGGGCTACAAGCAAGGCTGACTCATCCAGCTCTGGATAAGATTTGCTCTCATTGTCTTCACTCGAAGACATAGGATTTGGGTTGAGCATCACTTCAGTCACTCTGACTTAGTTCACTTGGACCCCACTTAACAGTACGGTGGTTCCTATGACTCAACACAGAAGAAAAGGAAACAACGAAACAACTCAGTCTTCGCGCTCTATAGTCTTCACTCAATGTCTTCTCATGTCATAGTCTTCAATGTGAACATCTTCACACACCACCATTGTCTTCAATGTCTTCATACATTTTTAGGGGTCATCTCCGGTAGGTAAACCGAATCAATGAGGGACACTACCTGTGTTATCCTGCAATTCTCACAAACGCATTAGTCCCTCAAGCAACTTTGTCGTCAATACTCCAAAACCAACTAGGGGTGGCACTAGATGCACTTACAATCTCCCCCTTTTTGGTGATTGATGACAAACTGGTTGAAGTTTTCAACGGGAAGGAAGTATGTGAAATTGTAAAGGATAGCGTATTGTCTTCATAAGTGGCAAGGGCTCCCCCTGAAGATGTGCATATAAATAATTTGCATTTGGAATGCAAATGCACATGGCAGGTTGTACTTGTGGACATCCTCTTCAACTTATGAAGATAATTCATCATGCACAAATTGATATAGCTAAGAGAATGACATGCATAATAAAAAATGGACGTCTGCAAAATGATCTAAGTGCGGAATCATCGCACGTGGAAATGCAAATAAGTAGAAGACAACCATCGAGTTTAAGTGTTACAACTCAAAGAACGAAGTGTATCAAAAGCAAGAGTTGTAAGCACTAGGCAAAAATATAAAGCAGCCGCCCTTATGAACCCGCTTGAAGACTATCAACTCATATGCTTCTCCCCCTTTTGTCAGTAATGACCAAAAAGGTTTGAAGACATAGAGCATCTACTCGTCCTCTTGAGGAGTAGGTAAAGCAGCAGGGTTGTCGTTGTTGGTTGGCGGTGCAGACGAACTTGGTGCAGGCGTGCAGAAGTAGGGGGCGGTGAAGTTGCATCGTCTTCATCATCGATCACCTTGGCATTTACAGTTGCCGCGGAGGAAGAATAGTCAGAGTCTTCAAGAGATGGAGTTCTACGTAGGACAACATTCCGTGGAGGAGTGTAGTCAAACTTAAATCTTTCAGTGAAGCCATCATCTTGAAGATCTGCTTCAGCACTGAGCAGGGTCAAACTCTTCCATGATCGCCGACAAGTTTCGTGAGTGACAAATGCATTCTTGGTGACAAGGTTTTGAATGCGATTTACATCCACCAAGAGGCTTTGCATCTGACGCTTGAGCCAAAAATGATGCTTATCTTGCTTCTGATGCAGGGCCACAAGACGTTCTCGGTCATTTAGGACCCGAGAGCGCTTCTGAGGCCTTTGTGCAATAGTGCTCTCAGTAGCTTCAGTTGGCGCACGATGAGGTAGACGAGTGTTTCCAGCCATTGGATAGACACGAGTTAATGCTTGGACTCCTTCAATAGGCTGAGTGAAGCTTTGATGTTCAGCATTTTTAAGACTAAGAGGCTTCTTGGCAGGTTCAGGGTATATGGCTTCAACTGACATATCAAACTCTGGTAGAAAGATCACATGATTGCGAGCAGAGGGTTGATAGTTGACAGTAGAGTGTTGCTTGATGAGGCGCATGACCCATGGAGCATAGAACTTTAGGCCAAACAGATCAGATCCAGACGCAGCCAGTTGCCGAAGGAAGAAATCTTGTGCATTGAAGCTGATGCCATTGAGGATGTAAAAGACCAATGTCTTCATTGCTCCTTCATGTTTTGCAGCTGAGGAATGTCCTTTGATCAGCCACAGAGTCCGCCTTATGATGTGATATATGGTGCGCGGCAGATACTCAAGGTCATCAACAAAGAACTCCTTTGGATATTCAGCATCATGTGGCAAAGGCTTCATCATGCTTAACATCTGTCTCATGTTTGGTTTTGGATTATGGAAGATGCTCTCCAGTGCATTGCGGTGGTTTTGGCAACCAGGTTCATATAGCTCTCCGGGAGTGGATAGGCCTGTAAGCTCAATGATGTCAAGAGCTTTGGCTTCATGATGAACATTTCCTGTCATCCACTCGAGAACCCAGGTCTTTGTATCTCTGTTATATCCGCGAATGTGGAGGGTAGCATAGAATTGAAGTAGAAGTTCTTCATTCCAATGTTCTTTGTCTGTCACAAAGCTGAGCAGACCAGCATCACGAAAGCAGTCAAGTGCTTCTTCTAAGCATGGCAGTCCAGCAATGGCTTCAGTGTCGAGGCGCATATGAGGGAAAATGCGCCCTTGATCATACAGAACACAAGAGTAATAGCTTCGCTGCTGATGACTCCAGAACCGATCTGATGATATTCTTGGCCTTGTGTAGGGGTTCTTTGAGCTGTCAAAGAATGTGTTGTGGCTCTTGAAGCCATTTGCATTGAAGGACCCAACAGATGTGGCAGTACCTGGAAACCTTGGCAGTCTTGGCTTTGGCTTCTGTACCTGAGGCCTATGCTCAATGTGATAGTCAAATTGAGGACCAGAGACATTAGGCGGAGGGACCAGAACGGGCCATCTTACTGTGATTAGCTCGCCATGGTTGTATGCTTGCTCAATTGTATAGGGCCTTGGTGGCAGAACAGGAGCAGTGGCAGCAACAGTGGCTTCGGCCTGCACAACAGAAGCTTCAGGAGCATTTTTAGCATTAACTTCTGGTACAGTGCTTGGGACAGGATCCACATTAGCTTCAGCCATGACTATGTCAGTGGCTTCATTGGTGTTGGTGGTGGCAGCCTCAAGGTTTTCAACCTCCACTTGCTGAGCTGGAGGGTCAGGCACAGACACGTTCAATTCATGAACAGCTTCTTCAGGAATGGAGGGTGTAGGGACACGTTCTTCTTGACGTTCGTCATCGGCTGATGCAGCCGGATTTTCTTCAGCAGTTGGGGCTTTAGACACGGAGACATTCACAGTTGGAGTGGCTTCTGAAAACACTTGACGTGCAACAGGTTGGTGGTGCAGTTCTCGTTCTAGAACGCTCGGAAGAGGGGCTTGAGGCCTTGGTCCTTTGCGAAGCCTTTGTAGTATAGGCGACGCCTTTGGAGATGGAGTGGGCAGGTCCTCATCCTCTTCAACTTGCATGGATGGTGTGGCTTGTTGTTGTTGGGTAGTACTGGGGGAGTCTTGTTGTTGCGGGCGATCAGCCCATGAAGCATCCTGAGCAATTGGCGTCAGAGGACGACCAATGCTGATGATTTCGCTGTTCGTACGAACAGGCGATGATACCACATTGTATTCAATTTGAGGAAGAACTTCATCATCTTCAACATTGTCATGATGACCAATGTCTTCAGCAGTGATGGGATCAACTGCTGGAATCTCTTCAGCTTCAGGAGCCTCTGTGGAAGCAGGCTCATGAACAGTCATTCGTAGTTCTTGGGTAGCAGATGCAGGACGAACCACTGAGATGGGTTCAACAACAAGGGGCTCTGTGGGAGCAGCCCGATTCTTCTTGGTCTTGCGCTTCTTCTTGGAGGGAGTAGCATCAGAGGCTTCTGAGGTTTTCCTTTTTCTGGCTTCAGCCTCTGCAGCCCTTGTCTTCTTCTGTTCTGAAGTGGTTGACGTGACCTTTGGCTTCGAGCCAGTCATGCTGCTTGGGAAGACAATGCGAGGTTCATCTTGCCTTGAAGGTGCAGGATGGACAGTCAATTTCTTATTCTTCTTTGCAGCAATCCTGGGGTCGATGCCAGGACGACCAAGAGCCTTGCACTTTTCAGCCTCATTGTAGGCAAGCACACACATGTCACCCAGATCTTTCATGCGCTCACGAGAGCCTCTAGCCTCTTCTCGCTTCTTGTGAAACGCCTCTTTGAGCTCGTGAAGCAAGATCTTGAAGTTCTTGACATCTTGCACACTAAGATTGGCCACATGCTTCTTGAACTAAGCCTTTTCATAGTCAATTTTGTGCTTCAGTTCGACGATGCGCTGAGCAATAGCTAGCTCAGAAGCAATGGCGCCATTGAAGGCGACGCTGAGGCCAATTGGAAGTTGCAGATCATCAAAGCTGAGATTTGGTGTGTTAAACCATTCATCAATGAAGTTATGGAGGACGGCCACATCAAAGAGAGGCAAGTTATTGAAGATCTCTGCTTCTTCCTTGCTCTTGATCAGTTGCTCAAGAGCATCATCTGCAAGATCGTCATCGCTGGACAGATCAATGTGCTCATCACGCAGAATGGCAGCAGGAGTCAAAGCCTGATCAGTACTCTTGATGATTTCCTTTTTCTTCTCCATCTTCTTGGAGATGCGTGAAAGATCTTCAGACTGCACACTGTCTTCAGGAGGTGCAGTGGCCAGTGGATTCACACGAGAAGCTTTTGGTGCTTCAGCAGATGATGAAGCCTTAATCTTCTTTGGCTTCTGCGACCTTGGAGGAGGAGCCGGAGCTTCATCAGAATCAGCATCATTGTCAGAATGATCCACTTTGGCACCTTGTACCAAGACGTAGGAGATGAGGCCATCAAGATTTGCAAAGGGGCCAATTCTATTTTCTTCAGCTTCACGTGTGCCATCATCACGGGGAGAAGAGGGACCAGGATTGAAGTCTACTCCCCATGACTTCTTGTTTTCCTTTGCCGAAGCCTTAGCATACCGGAAGTTGCGCTGAAGAGATTGTCGTCACGACACCAGAGCAATGATGATGGGTTGGCATCTTCAGGCTGTGGTCCATGGACCATGCAAGGATAGAATTCTTGCACAATGGCTTCAGCTTTGTTCTTGGGGGGGAGGCCTCGATAGAGAATATCACCCCAAGGACTCTTGATAGCATTCTTCTCAGCGCACTCCTGGGTCACGAACTTGTACTTAAACCATTGTTCAGCCCAATAGCGTCGAATCCATTGGATTCGAGTCTTGCGCTGATTATAATCCTCTTCAGGACCTGTCTTGTAAAGTTCTGCAAGATCATCAGGCAGATCCTTTGATGTTCCCCCACGATGCTGTCTGCCACCCTTCCTTACTAATTTGTCTGCAGCCATGAACTTCAAACTGAATGGTTTCAATAGGTTCAAAGGCTTTTTCTTGCTGGTCAGACACGAACTAACTTCGGGAGATTCAATGTGTTGCTGTAAGAATTCTGCAAACGAATGCAGACTATGAGAACCTAGGGATTCTCCCACGGACATGTACCTGTGACAGCATTAGAGATGCGAGGGAAGGGGAAGAGGTCATATGCATTCTCAGAAGATTTTGAAGATAAATCAGTTTGAAGACATTGACCTCATGTTGCGAAGACATTCACTTATATGTTGAGAGTCGGTTCCAGATTTGTACGAATCCATGAATAAGTACAAATGAGGAATCTAACTAGATGTGAAGCTTAAGTGAATATACTAGGCAGTATGAGATGCAGACAGAATAGATCTAACTTTGTGTGGACAGAAACCAATTTTGGTAAATTGGATGAATCATTGAGGATCAAAAAACTGGTAAAAATAGAGTTATATTTACCACACGAAGAACTGCTAGATGGGATGAATAGGAGACCAGAAGTTCAATCCACCATGCCCTAACTTGGCGACGGAGGACACCTACGGCGGCGGCGGAGAGGACGATGCCTGCGGCCGGCGTGAGGACGGCGTCGAAGAAGTCGCGACAGCTAAGCGCTTCGTCGCCGACGTCGTCGAGAGCTAGCGGTGGCGCTAGGGTTTTGACGAGGTGGAGAGGTGGAAGAAGGTTTTCTTGACCGCAGGGGACACGTATTTATAAGTAGGTGTGCGGCACAGCGCAATTACGCAGGTGCCCCTGTCTGTTCACATCCATGGGACACGTGGCAATCATGCAACATACTCAGAGTTGTCCCACGTTCCCACGCCCGCTAAGTTTGTCGTATGGTTGTTCCAGCTTCTCTGGATATCGACAATAAAGATGAATCATTTAAAGAGGACTTGATGTTTGTCTCTTTGTCTTCTGATCACAAGGATGCAGAGAAGACATTCGACAGTTTCAACAGAATGTATATGATTTGGACAGATAGAGTTTGAGATAGTAAGCATAGAGAGATTAGGGTCCGATCACATTCACTTAGTTCAAAAGATTCAACAATGAAGACATAGCTATAAGTATATGAGAAAGCAATCAACTCAACATAGTGAAGTAAATCATGAAGATAAGTTGAAAGTTGAAGACAAATCAATCTGCGAAGATATTCAACAATAACGCCATGAGTGAAACACTTCAAACCAAGAAATTTGGTGGTGGCATTACCCACCGTATAGGAAGTATTAGACCCAGACACTGCGCACAATTATCGTGGCGCTCCGAAGCCAAATTCCTCGTTAATGTATTCACACTCAGAATGTAAGTCTTCATTGATTGAAGATATACTTCACTTCGTGTGTTGTACATCTAAGTCATCAACATGCACAAGTGTTAGGATGTGTGCCTGATCACAGGACATTTCTGGATTCCAAGATATTTAGCTCACACCGTAACTTGCAAAACCTTTTCTCATCCAGGGGCTTTGTGAAGATATCTGCCAGTTTCTCTTCAGTGTTGACGTGAATGATGTCAATATCTTTCTTCATGACATGATCTCTGAGAAAGTGATGACGAATTTCAATGTGCTTTGTCTTCGAATGCTGAACTGGATTGTTGGCAATCTTGATGGCGCTTTTGTTGTCGCAGAAGAGAGGTACTTGTTTCAGATTGACGCCATAGTCCTTGAGAGTTTGCTTCATCCACAGGAGCTGAGCACAACAAGATCCAGCAGCAATGTATTCAGATTCAGCAGTTGAGAGTGATACACAGTTTTGCTTCTTTGAAGACCAACAGACAAGTGATCGTCCCAGAAAGTGACATGTTCCTGATGTTGACTTGCGATCCACCTTGTCACCAGCATAATCAGCATCTGAGAATCCAACCAGATCAAACCTTGAGCCCTTTGGATACCATAATCCGAGTGTTGGGGTGTAAGCCAAATACCTAAGAATTTGCTTCACAGCTAAGTGATGTGATTCCTTTGGTGCCGCTTGGAATCGAGCACACATGAAAACACTAAGCATAATATCTATCCTAGATGCACATACGTAAAGTAAAGAACCAATCATGGAGCGGTATACCTGTTGATCGAACTCTTTACCATTGTCGTCGGGACCAAGATGATGTTTGGCTGGCAATGGCGTCGTGTAACCTTTGCAATCTTGCATGCCGAACTTCATCAGACAGTCTTTGAGATATTTTTGTTGAGATATGAAGATGTAATTTCTTTGCTGACGAATTTGAAGACCAAGAAAGAACTTCAGCTCACCCATTATGGACATCTGATATTGCTCTTGCATCATGTATCCAAACTCATCACTATACTTCTGACTGGTGCAGCCGAAGATTATGTCATCCACATATATTTGGCATACAAACAGTTCACCGACATATGTCTTCATGAAGAGTGTGGGATCGAGGGATCCTGGTTTGAAGCCTTTGCTCTTCAGGAAGTCTTTGATTGTATCATACCAAGCGCGAGGAGCTTGTTTGAGGCCATACAGTGCTTTGTTTAGTTTGTACACCATATCAGGATGTTTTGGATCTTCAAAGCCAGGTGGTTGAGCAACATACACTTCTTCTTCAATCTTGCCATTGAGGAAAGCATTTTTCACATCCATTTGATATAGCAAGATGTTGTGGTGATTACCATAGGCTAGCAGTATGCGAATAGCTTCAAGCCTAGCCACAGGAGCAAATGTTTCATCGAAGTCAATTCCTTCAACTTGAGTATATCCTTGTGCCACTAGACGTGCTTTGTTTCTGACGACTTGACCATGCTCATCTTGCTTGTTCCGATATATCCATTTAGTGCCGATAATGTTATGCCTGCGAGGGTCAGGGCGCTTGACAAGTTCCCAAACATTATTCAGCTTGAACTGTTGAATTTCTTCTTGCATGGCTTGAATCCATTCAGGTTCCATAAAGGCTTCAACAACTTTCTTGGGTTCAGATATTGATACAAGTGAAAAATGCCCACAGAAATTTGCTAGCTGTGTCGCCCTTGAGGGAGTAAGTGGACCAGGTGCGTTGATGCTATCAATTATCTTCTCAATTTGTACTTCATTTGCAACACGAGGATGAACTGGACGAAGACTTTGCTCATGCTGATCATTGTCATCATTGGAAGGATTGTCTTCGGTCTGAGCATTATCTTCAGGTTGGTTTGATGCAGAAATGATAAGTTCCTCTTCAGGCTGTGCTTCAGAGGGCATGATTTCACTAGTTCCCATCAGCTTGATAGATTCACTAGAAGGAGCTTCATCTAATGTGCTTGGCAGGAGCTCTCGTTGTGAACCATTGGTTTCATCAAATCGCACGTCCATAGTTTCAACGATTTTGTAGTGAAAGAGGGTGAAGACTCTGTAGGAGTGTGAATCCTTTCCATAACCGAGCATGAAGCCTTCGTGTGCTTTAGGCTCAAATTTTGACTTGTGATAGGGATCCTTGATCCAGCATCTAGCACCAAAAACTCTGAACTAGCTGACATTTGGCTTCTTGCCAGTGAGGAGCTCATAGGATGTTTTGCCTAGAAGCTTATGGATGTAGACACGGTTGATGATGTGACAAGCTGTATCAATAGCTTCAGGCCAGAACTTTCTTGGTGTCTTGTACTCATCGAGCATTGTTCGAGCCATCTCAATGAGGGTTCTGTTGTTGCGCAATACAATGCCATTTTGCTGAGGTGTGTATGGGGCAGAGAATTCATGAGTGATTCCCATTGTATCCAAATAAAGATCAAGCCCGGTGTTCTTGAATTCAGTGCAGTTATCACTTCTGATATGCTTGATCTTTACGCCATAATTGTTCATTGCTCGATTGGCGAATCATCTGAAGACATCTTGTACTTCAGTCTTGTAGAGAATTATGTGCACCCATGTATATCTTGAGTAGTCATCAACAATGACGAAGCCTTAGAGACATGCCGTTGTTGTGAGGGTAGAGTAGTGAGTAGGGCCAAATAAGTCCATGTGTAACAGCTCGAAGGGTTGAGATGTCGTCATGATTGTCTTCGAGGGGTGCTTGGCCCTAGTCATCTTCCCAGCTTCACAAGCACCACACAAATGATCTTTCTTGAACATGACACCTTCGATGCCTATGACATACTTCTTCTTGACGAGAGTGTGTAAGTTCCTCATGCCAGCATGTCCCAGCCTCCGATGCCAGAGCCAGCATTCTGAAGCTTTTGCAAGAAGACACATGGCACGCTGTGGACCTGCTGAGAAATCTACCATGTATAGATCACCTTTCCTATACCCTTCAAAGACTAGAGACTTTTCAGATTCCATTAGTAAAAGGCAACAATATTTTCTGAATATCACAATCATGTTTAAGTCACAAAGCATTGAGACAGACATTAAGTTGAATCCAAGGGATTCAACAAGCATCACTTTATCCATGTGTTGATCCTTTGAGATTGCAACTCTACCTAGACCCAATACCTTGCCTTTACCAGTGTCAGCAAATGTGATTTGACTCTTGTCGGATGGACGTAAGGTTGAGTCCATGAGAAGACTTCGATCACCAGTCATATGATTAGTGCATCCGCTGTCCATAATCCATTCTGAAGCATGAGGTGTCATACCCTATAGTGCAGTTAGGAGGATAGGCTTCACAAGGTATGTTGTGAAGCATAAGCATTTGATGTACACATGGATTATCACAGCTCTTAGCATAAGGTTAGAACTCGTAGTATGACCGGTAAGCGATTCACATGTGAAATATATGGTAAGATCATTTTATCATGCGTCCCTTATAGTGTTTTAGGTCCCCAGCAATAACATCGGACGCCTTTGATTGCTGGCTGGAGACCATGTTCTGCAAAAGAGAGTTAGTTCTTCTTCACCACCCACATCTTTAGGGGTGGCTTAGAAGCAATGAGTCTAAGTGCAGCATCCAAGAATTTTGGCTTTGGAGCCCTAGCAAATAGCCTTGCAGGAGATGAACGATATTCATGTGAATAAGCAGAAAAGTTCTTAGTCCTATGAACATAGCGGTTTGAAGACACACGCTCATATTCATAAGTTTGAGTACGATTTCCCTGCAAAACATTGGCGTTAGGGTGACTCAGGTGAGTCCTGTTTTCGTATGAAGCCGTTGGACCATGTGACGCCTTTGGTCTGGGGTTTGTCTTCTTCCCTGGTGGTGTCATGACAACATTCACAGGAAGATTCTCAAGACAGCTTTTGGGAACCCAGATCTTCTTCATTAGCAGTCCATTCCTGCAGTTAGTACCAATATACCTGGCAAACACTTCACCATCTAATTTTTGAACACTTTATAGTTTGCATCAAAGGATTCATCAATGATAATAGGATTAGCACAGGTAAAGCCAGATAGGGTGGATGGATCCACTAAAGGTTCCTTTGTAGCAACCCATGTGGTTTTGGGATACTGCTCAGGCTTCCAGTAGGAGCCATCAACATTCATTTTCCTCTCGAACCCAACACCCTTTTCCTAGGGTTTCGGTTCAGAATCTGCTTTTCGAGGACATCGCAAAGTGTCTGATGCCCTTTCAGACTTTTATACATCCCTGTTTCAAGCAATGTCTTCAACCTAGCATTTTCATTAGCAATAGTAGTGGTATCCTCAGCAGAGGGGTTAGTTACCACATCAGTAGTTGAACACAGAGCAATAGTAGCAGCAGTGGAACATTCAGCAACAGAGATAGCGTTATTACGCTCAATGCATTTTAAACATGGTGGTTCAAATTCATCCTGAGCGGAGCTGATCTGTTGAGCACAAAATGACTCATTCTCTTTTTCAAGATCTTCATGAGTCGCTTTCAATTTCTCAAGCTATTGCTTCCTTTGAAGATAATCATAGGAGAGCTTTTCATAAGTGGTTGAGAGCGTCTCATGAAGACTTTCAAGTTCTTGATACTTAGCATGAAGATTTTTTATGTCTTCAACTAAGGACTGTGAACGTGTCATTTCCGCCTCCAACAGGTCATCGCTTTTGTCTAACAGTTTTTGAGTATGTTCCATAGCCCTTTGTTGTTCAGTAGCAATTTTAGCAAGTGTTTTGTAGCTGGGTTTAGATTCACAATCAGAGTCATCTTCACTTGATGTTTGAAAGTAAGCATCGCGTGATTTTACCTTGGCACCGTGTGCCATGAAGCAGTAGGTGGGAGCAGGATCGTCCTTGTCATCATCAGCGTTGGTGTGGGAGTCACTGTCTTCAGTGTTGAAGATGGACTTGGCAACATAGGCTGTGGCTAGAGCCAGACTTGCAATGCGAGAGTCAGACTCAGCTTCAGATTCAACCTCCGCCTCCTCAGAAGCAGACTCATCCTCTGAATCCATTTCCTTGCCGACAAAAGCACGAGCTTTGCCAGATGACCTCTTATTGTGAGATGAAGACTTTGATGAGGACTTGGAAGAAGACTTTGAAGATTTCTTCTTCTTCTTGTCATCAGAGTCATATTCCTTGCTCTTCTTCTTCTTCTTCTCATTGTCCCACTGAGGACACTCAGAGATGTAGTGCCCTGGCTTCTTACACTTTTGACAGGTTCTCTTCTTGTTGTCTTGAGTGGAAGCTTCATCATTTCTTGAACTGTATCGTGAAGACTTTCTGAAGCCCTTCTTCTTGGTTAATTTCTGGAACTTCTTCACAAGCATAGCAAGTTCCCTTCCAATGTCTTCAGGATCATCAGAACCGCAGTCAGATTCTTCTTCTTCGGATGAGGAAACAACCTTTGCCTTCAAAGCATGAGTTCGGCCATAGTTGGGGCCATAGATATCTCTTTTCTCAGAAAGCTGGAACTCATGTGTGTTGAGCCTCTCAAGTATATCAGACGGATCGAGAGTCTTGAAGTCAGGATGTTCTTGTATCATGAGGGCAAGGGTGTCAAAGGAGCTGTCAAGAGATCTTAGTAGCGTCTTGACGATTTCATGCTTGGTGATCTCAGTGGCGCCAAGAGCCTGAAGCTCATTTGTGATGTCGGTGAGGCGATCAAACGTGAGCTGGACATTTTCATTGTCGTTTCTCTTGAAGCAGTTGAAGAGGTTGCGAAGAACACTGATCCTTTGATCTCTCTGAGTTGAGACGCCTTCGTTGACCTTGGACAGCCAGTCCCAGACTAGGTTTGACCTTTCCAGAGCACTCACACGACCATACCGTCCTTTGGTCAGATGACCACAGATGATGTTCTTTGTAGTCGAGTCCAGTTGAATGAACTTCTTGACATCAGCAGGGGTGACACCTTCACCAGTTTTTGGAACGCCGTTGTTGACGACATACCAGAGGTCAACATCAATGGCTTCAAGATGCATGCGCATCTTATTCTTCCAGTAGGGATATTCAGTTCCATCGAACACGGGGCAAGCAACGGAGACTTTGATTATCCCTGCAGTCGACATAGCTAAAATCCAGGTGGTTAAACCGAATCACACAGAACAAGGGAGTACCTTGCTCTAATACCAATTGAAAGTGCTAGTTATCGACTAGAGGGGGGGTGAATAGGCGATTTTTATCAAAGTCTTCAAAACGTGGAAGTTTCGAAGACAAACAATAGAAATGGCCTAATTGATATGTAGCGGAAGGTAAACTACAACAAGCAAGCCATAGTCAAGTATGCAATAGTGTTAACGTACGAAGACTAATAGCAGCTAGGTAGTAAGGATCAGGATGGAAGATAGTATGAAGCCAATCAACAATAGTAGTCAAGCAATGAAGTCAAACAGATAAGACAGATAAGCAATGACTTCACGAAGACAAACTCAAAGTAAAGGAGGGAAGGGATAGAACCAGTCACTTTTAAAGACACAGGATTTGTTGGACCAGTTCCAGTTGCTGTGACAACTGTACGTCTGGTTAGGGAGGCTGAGATTCAACTTAGAAGACCGCATCTTCACCTTATTCCCCTTGAGCTAAGGACACACAGTCCTCGCCCAATCACTCTGGTAAGTCTTCAAGGTAGACTTCCGAACCTTCACAGACTTCATTCACCGGCAATCCACAATGACTCTTGGATGCTCAGAACGCGACGCCTAACCGGCTGGAGGATACACAGTCCTCAAGTGTAATAAGTCTTCAGGTCACACAGACAGAAAGACTTTAGTGATGCATAACACTCTTGGTTCTGGGTGTTTGGGCTTTGTCCTCGCAAGGATTTCTCTCTCAAAGGCTTCGAGGTGGGTTGCTCTCAAAACGACAAAAGCCGTAAACTAACTTTGAGCATCCACCAATTTATGGTGTAGGGGGTGGGCTATTTATAGCCACAAGGCAACCCGACCTGATATGTCCGAAATGACCCTGGGTCACTAAGGAACTGACACGTGTTCCAACGGTCAGATTTCAAACACACACGGCAACTTTACTTGGGCTACAAGCAAAGCTGACTCATCCAGCTCTGGATAAGATTTTCTCTCATTGTCTTCGCTCGAAGACATAGGGTTTGGGTTGAGCATCACTTCAATCACTCTGACTTAGTTCACTTGGACCCCACTTAACAGTACGGTGGTTCCTTTGACTCAACATAGAAGAAAAGGAAACAACAAAACAACTCAGTCTTCGCGCTCCATAGTCTTCACTCAATGTCTTCTCATGTCATAGTCTTCAATGTGAACATCTTCACACACCCCCATTGTCTTCAATGTCTTCATACATTTTAGGGGTCATCTCCGGTAGGTAAACCGAATCAATGAGGGACACTACCTGCATTATGCTGCAATTCTCACAAACGCATTAGTCCCTCAACCAACTTTGTCGTCAATAATCCAAAACCAACTAGGGGTGGCACTAGATGCACTTATAGCATGCAATGCTATTAATTATCAAATGAACATTAAGTTCTCTCATTTTATCCTCCTCCTTGGTGACGGTGCACAACCTAAGATGACTTACTCACCTAGACGGAGGGAGTGAAATTTTCTCCTCATGTTGTGAGCCACCGCGCGCGTGGGCGAGATAGCGGGCGTAAGGCGTACAATAGTAGGAGTACTACTACTACTACTCATAAGCAAGCTTCGCCTCATCCTGCGAGCCACGGCGCCCGTGGGCGGGGGAGACGGCGTACTAAGCAAGCTTCTCCTTGTTCTGCGAGTTGACGGGACAGATCAAAAGTACTCCAGTGTATAGAGCCTTGCCTCTAAGGTAGGCCCCACATGGTTTGTCTTTTTTTTAACATAACACGTCCAGTCGCAATTTGTTTGTTCACCCGTGGTAGACGATCCTCCCTCCACTAAGTGGACAACCAGTACACGTGCCAAATTACCACGTGGGCTGCCTTTTTCGTACAGAAATGAGCTCCACCGTGTACCTGCGTGGGTGTGGTTGGGAAAGAGACAGGAGTACGTGCGCCGTGCGTGCACCTCTTATCTTCGTGCACGTCCCCCACCTACGTAGTGTGTGTGAGAGAGATACAAACCTAGACATAATGCGCCATCCATCCCCATGCCTCCGCCCAGTCCGACCACCAGTCACCACCACGCCCCAATCCTCCTCACCTTATCTCTCATCTTTCTCCCTCCATTTTTATATACAAGGGGCCACTATCAAAATTAAAATTTGCAGATATACAAGGCCACTAACACTAATCGATGCAATATTAATGGTGTTTTCCTCATGGTACTAACAAAGGAGGACATTAATTATCCCTTGCATGCATGCGGGAGTTTGTAAAAAAATGCATCTTGATGTTCCGTGCAATGCACATGCATCTTGCTAGTCCATGAAAACAACACATGGCAAAATTCCACGGCGAACAAGGGATTTGAATCTGTTGGGAGGGACTGTTTGGATATTGCCCGGGGTAGCCAAAATATTGGCGACCCTTTTGTCCACCGGTGCCTTTGCCACCAATGAACGAGGAATGGCTCGGGTGCTCATGCTGTCATGCATCCTCCAGCGCGCACGTTGGAGACGAGCTCGCATGAGCTGTGTTTTTTTGTCCCACAATGCCGCCCGAGCCGCCCGCAGACCGACCGGTGACCTGCAAATTACGACATCCAACCGGACGAAATTCACGCAAACATGTAGACAAACTGATATTTCATATAAACAATGACGGAAATCATTTAAAATACCGGATTTTCATACAAACATGACGAATTTCATTACATTCAAGTGAACTACGCGGTGCTAGTTCTGGACAGCACAGGTTTATAATACCTGGCCTAAATGGTCGCCCGCCGATCGATTTGTGTTCCTCATGTCCGGCAGCACGATCACCGGACTGCCGGGAGCCCCAGAGGTATATATGCTTCAGCGCAAAGGATGGCTCGCTTCCCCACTGCCCAACTGATATCATTGGCTGGTGCCGAAGATGATGATGGCCGGCACCGGTTTGAGTTCATTACCGGCCACTACTTCGCCATGGCCGGCACCGGCTCGAGTTCATCCTAACACTCCCCTCTTCTGTGGAGCCCATGCGGGGTCTATGGAGGTCCTCGCAACAAAAGGATCCAGCAAGACACCTGCTGTGTACACCGGCGTCGCCTCCGTGGTGGCCTTCATGGGACCCAAGCGGCGGCGGCCTCTCGTGTTCTACTTCTCCTCGATGATGGTGGCGGACGCGGAGGCGCTGGCCACCGACTCGTCGCTCTCCGCGCACCCGACTTTTGTCACTGCTTGCATGGCGCGGCCGACGTCATGGGAGTCTCGGCCATAGAAACGGGAGACACGGTATGAGGCGGCGGCGTGGACGGCAGCAACGACGCCCGTGCGCTGCTCCTCGTCGAGCTGGCCTGGAGCGGCGAGTTTCTGAAGCGCGCGGCGGATTAGGGTGGCAACTGGCTCCGTCGGGCGAGGGGAGGGAGGTGGATCAGCGAGCTGCATAGCTCGTATCCAGCGAGCTATACAGCTGGCTTGGATGCGGAATAACTACTCTTCGTAAGCCATTGTAAGAATGGACAAAATGGTGGAGGAGATAGGGGAGCGGCGGAGGTGTGCGATTCTTGGTCGGCGTTTGGCCTCGTTTAAGTAGGAGATTAAATAGACAGCGGACGGGAGGAGCTCGGCCGGTGTTGCGTTTAACACCGGCCCGGTCATGAATGGACATGTGTCCAGAGTGGGTTTCTCGGCTTCCACACGGGTGGTTTTCATGGAGGCGTTTGAATGTGGCACGGAGGCGTGTTCAGCCGGGCGTGCAGCGAGTGGCACCTTCGACTCTGACCTAGGACAGCGCGCCATTCTTCCACTGACGTGTGGGCTCTTTGGGTGCATGGCCTGCATGTCAGTGACCCAACGCAGGCAGCGCACAGCAGAGGAACCTTTGGTGGGCCAGGGCGGTCAAAAGTGGGCATTTCTTAAACCGATGATTGTTCATTGAGTGTGACGTCATCTTTCTCATGTAGATAAGCCTACTATGTTGATAGACCGTTCGATACGTTGTGATTCATAAAGACCATTGCAAACATCAATGTTCTTCTTATCACAAATAAGATTGATTAATACCCGTAACAATCATGTCCTTAACAAAGGGTGCATGCAAGTATAGGTTGAGCGTGTGTCTTGCGTCGTGTTCTGTGTGCATGCAGGCGTGAGAGTGTTGCATGCGTGCATGTGGGTGCGTTTCAGTGTTGCATGCATGGGTGCGTACGTGCGTGTGTTCGTGAGTGCATGTGTAGGTGTCAGTGTTGCACGCCCGCATGCGTGCGTGTGTACGTGTCAGTGTTGCATGCCTGCATGCGTGCGTGTCTTGCATGCATGTGTACGTTATGTGTATGTGTCAGTGTTGCACGCCTGCATGCGTGCGTGTCTTGCGTGCGTGCATGTGTACGTGCGGGGTGAGGCTACATGTCAGTCGACTGGATTTTTCATCTCTGGTCATTAGATTTTCCAGCCGTTGGATATGAAATCAAGGGCCTCCAGTTTATCATCAAACTCCACCCCCCTGAGCCGCCAGCCCCCGCCGCCCACGGCCGGCCTGCCCTCCCTGAAACCACTGCCCACCGCCGGTCTGCCGCTGCAACGGCCATCCCTCTAGCAGCCCCCCCCCCCCCCGCGCCGAGCTTTTTCTTCGGCGATCACCACCCCACCGCCCAATGAACGCCCCCCAACCGCCGGTGACTGCCAACCAGAGGTCTCACGACTTCGAATACCCACCGACCACTAATTTATTACCATTTTTGTCCTTCATATATGCGCTGACGGGTGGGCCCTATGGTAATGTGCGTTGCTGAATGTGGACCATTTGACTGGTCAATTGATCATGTTATCAACAAATTACGGAGCTGTACTATGGTTACGGATCGATGGTTTTTCCACTCGCACGCACTGCCTCCGATCATGTACTGTGTGTGGTCTCGATTGCCACCTCTATCCCCATGGCAAAGGTTTTCTGCTTTGAGAATTATTGGGTTGATCTGCCAGGTTTTGCTGATTGTGTTTCTGAGGTTTGGAATAGGCCAGTGGTAAAACAGTCGATGGCTCTAACAATTTCGGCTAAGTTCAAATCCCTCCGATATGCTCTCAAGAAATGGCATTTAAATTTGTCCACAGTCAAAGCTTTAATTGCTGATTGTAATAAAGTGATTATTTTCTTGGACAATCTTGAGGAATCTTCAAGATATCTTACATTGGCAATTTATCTACTGGAAGCAGCGTTGCACGATCAGAAACATCAAAGTTGGTGAAGAGAATTCAAAATTCTTTCATGCCATGGCTACGGAAAGATTTCATAAAAATACTATTTCCTCGATCAAGTCTGTGGAGGGCGATGTGGTCACGGATCACCAACAGCTAGATGGGATGTTCTGGGCTGATTTTAACCAACGAATGGGCCAATCTGAAGGCATTCAAATGGGTTTTGATCTAGACACATTAATTACCAGGATTGATGGTCTAGAGGAGTTGTCTTTGTCGTTCAAGGATTCTGAGGTGGATGCGGTAATTAAGAATATGCCTTATGATCACGCGCCGCGACTAGACGGGTTTTCTGGCCTTTTCTTAAAGAAATGTTGGTATATTTTGAAGGGGGACTTTATGAAACTTGTTCAAGAATTCTATGAGGGGAAATGTAATTTGGAGTGTCTCAACACATCTCTTATCACCCTCATTCCGAAGAAGCTTAGCCCTGAATATGTTGGTGATTTCCGTCCCATATCTTTGACTAATACATGTTTAAAGTTCTTAAACAAGCTCTTGGCAAATCGTCTTCAGGGTGTAATCTTGAAATGTATCCACCGTAACCAATATGGTTTTCTTCGGTGCAGTTCCATTCAGGACTGTCTGGCATGGTGTTTTGAGTATATTCACCAATGCAAAGCTTCCAAGAGGCCTATCATTCTTCTTAAACTTGCCTTCACAAAGGCGTTCGACACCATTGAGCATGAGCCAATTCTTAGGATTTTGAAATGTAAGGGATTTGATGATCGTTGGAAAAGTTTTATTGACAACATTCTGTCCACGGGCTCCTCTTCGGTTCTTTTGAATGGAGTGCCTGGGAATCATTTTGTCTGTCGTTCGGGTGTTCGCCAAGGAGATCCGCTATCTCCTTTGCTCTTTGTGATCGTGGTGGACTTACTACAATCAGTTGTAAATGAGATGAGCTCCAGGAATATTCTCACTTTGCCAATACCAATGACCTCGACGGACTATCCGATCGTCCAGTATGCTGACGATACCCTCATCGTCCTTCCTGCTATTGACAGCCAACTCATTGCTTTCAAAGAAATGCTTGAAGTCTTCGCCAAATCAACCAGTCTAAAGGTGAATTTTAGTAAGTCCTCTTTGATACCCATCAATATGAGTGATGACGAGGGCAAGCGTGTTGCCGCTTTGCTTGAGTGTGATGTTGGTTCCATGCCATTCACTTACCTTGGCCTGCCAATAGGTACATCCAGGCCAACAATTTATGATCTGTTGCCTTTGGTGGATCGTATTGAGAGATGTTTATCTACGTCCTCTTGCTTCTTGAATCAAGGAAGCCGGCTCCAGCTCTTGCAATCCGTCATTAGTTCTATGCCAATATATTTCTTCTGCACCCTTTCGCTGCCACAGGGTATCTTGAAGCAAATTGAGCGGATTATGCGGCAATGCTTGTGGAGAGGGAACACGGATACGCCCCGGCAATCATTGGCGGCTTGGGATTTGGTATGTCGTCCTAAATCCTTGGGTGGACTGGGAGTTCTGGACTTGAGCTTTCAAAACGATGCATTGCTCATCAAGCATCTTTTTAAGTTCTTTAATAAGTTGGACGTGCCATGGGTATCTCTAATTTGGGACACTTATTACGCCTCTGTGCCCCCCCCCAAGTCACTCAAACCTGTGGTTCTTTCTGTTGGAGGGACGTGTTCAAGTTATATGATAAGTTTTGCAAGTTGGCAGTTCCACTAGTTCAAACCGGGGATACGGTGATCTTCTGGCTTGACCGTTGGCAACTGGGCAACAATATGGTTAGCATGCAACATCAGTTCCCGAGGCTGCACTCTTTTGTGATCGATGACACTCTCACTGTTAAGGATTTTATGGAGCTTTCTGACCTCACTGACAATCTACATCTACCTCTCTCTGCTGAGGTCTTTGAGGAGTTTAATCAACTTCAGGGGTTGCTTCCTTTGGTTAATCTTCTAGATGGGGATAATGATGTCTGGAAATGGCCTTCCAAGTCTGGTGATTATCAGTCCAAGATTTATTACTTGTCCTGCTTTTCGGGCACAGTGGTTGACCCCATATTCAGGTGGATCTGGAATTCCTCTTGTACTCTGAAGTTTAAGGTTTTTGGGTGGTTACTTTTGATGGATCGCCTGAACACTAGGGACATGATGAAGCGACGGCATTGGATTATTCAGGATGACACTTGTGTCCTATGTCACTTGGCATCTCATGAGGACATAGCGCATCTCTTCTTTGCTTGTAATTTCAGCCAGCGCATCTGGAACTACCTTGGTATTTCATGGAGTCCTCAACCTAACCAGAACACTTATGAGATGGCTTCTGATGCTAGGAGGGATTTTGGCCATCCTTTTTTCTTTGGGATTGTCTTCACTGCCACTTGGAATATTTGGACACAAAGAAATGGGAAGATCTTCAGGAATGAATCACCTTCTTTTAGGGCATGGAGGATAATTTTTTTGCATGACATCTCTCTTTTAGCTCACAGATTCAAATGTAAATATAGGAATAGACTAATATCTTGGATAGCTGCCTTACCCTAATCATTTCTTTTGTAAGTATTTCTCTCTCCCCTTCTGTCTTAACTTTGTAACTTTGTATTACTTTG
Organism: Triticum aestivum; assembly: GCF_018294505.1. NCBI lineage: Eukaryota > Viridiplantae > Streptophyta > Magnoliopsida > Poales > Poaceae > Triticum > Triticum aestivum. The sequence goes on from NC_057813.1 coordinate 694,329,946, forward strand.
CCTCTATGGTTTAATAAAAGGCTGTGAGGCTGTTGCCTTGCAGTATATTGTCAAAAAAAATTACGGAGCTGTATGGTGAGCCAGTGACCGTATGATCACCCTAAAATGTACTCCTATTTTATTAACACAGTGCAGACTCAAACTACCATTTCTTTCTTTCATATATGGGCTGACGGGTGGGCCCCATGGTTATGCGCCCCGATGGTGCAACGCTAGTTGCGCCGCATGGAACGTTTGACTGGTCAATTGATTGTGTCATCAACAAAATATGGAGTTGTATGGGTGAGCCAGTGACCGTATAATCTTGACATGTATTAGTTTAACACGGTACAGACGCAAGGGCTCATATATACGCGCAAGCACTCACTGCTATAAGCGCACACACGCGAACCCTGCCCCTATGAGCACCTTCGAGAGACTGGGCCAGCATATATGATCTTGAGATTTTAGGAAGTCACCATAGGTGCCTCGTAGTCGAGTGGAACGTCTCCTCCCACTGAACGTGCATCGCCGGAAAATACTGAAATTAACACAAGATAAATGCGAGCACCGGGACTTTAACCTTGGTGGGCTCGAGAAAGCACTGTCCTCCTAATCATCCAACCACATGTTGGTTAGCACGACAAAATGTATGGGGTCACCGTGATGAGCTTATTCTGAAGTCTAGTGACCATATCGTGCTTTCACTTCAAATACAATGACCGTAAGTGTCGTCAACAAAATACGGAGCACGCTTCAAATGCAAAGTCCGTCAGTGTCATCAACAAAATATGGAGACGTATCGTGAGCTAGATACCGTTGTACTATTGCATATGCTTATTTTCTTAGTGGCCGATTGCGTGTGTGGTGTGGTGGGCACATCATTTCTAGTTGTGGTGGGTCAACATGAAGACTCGTGGGTCGGTTCCATCCTGCGTCACATATAGGTTGGACCGAGACGTGTTATACGAAGACCCATGTGGAGGACACGACGTACAACACGAAGCTACCAGAGTCACGGAGGATTCTAACCCCACTGGTGATAAGGCGACTATATATGATTTGTAACCCTAGGCCCTTAGTATGGTATACAAGCTTGGGGGCTTGTTCATCAATATTATACACACACGCACAATGCCTGGTATTCACGTGTACTTTGTACACACCCCTATCACTAATATACAGTAACAGGAGTAGGCTCTTTCTTCAACAGCAAGGGTCCGATCCGAACTAGGATAAAACGTTGCCTTGTATTACCATCCAGCCTAACAGCCAGGGATATCCTTCCGAATGATATGATGAAATCATATCTGCCAATTACTAAGAGAGAGGTGTGTCGGGGGGGGGGGGGCAATGTGTGCGAGAGAGGCCTAAAGATAATGTGCGTGCAGTAGACACGTAGGAACATATATGTGCGTATAGAGGGCTAGTAGAGACCGTGCGTGTGTATATATGCATGCGAGAGAAATAATGTTTTCCAACAGAGATTAGTGAAAGGAGTGGTACATAGTAGTCAGAAAGAGAGAGAGAGAGAAAGAGAGAGAGCATGTGCGTGAGACACCTCGACACCCTGAGAGAGATTGTGAGCATGTGTGAAAGAGAAATGCCGATGCATATAAAGTGTGTGCACTTATGCATTATATAGAGAGATATATAATGCGTTTGTGAGAACGGGGCAAGGCATAGTGCATCTACGTGTAAAGGGCGGTTCTACGCATTAAATTAAAATATAAATGGCATTATCATTTTTGGATGAGATCATGAATTTTGCAAATTGCGTATGGACGAAAATCGGTCTATCAGACACCCATACTCTATTGAATTCTAGAATGTGCATGTGTTTATTTCATATTATCGATCCATAGAGTGAGAGCGGTTTGAAATATATGCAATGGATGCTTTTACAATTCATATATAAACATTAATTAGTGCACTCCATGTTGTTAGTGTGAAGCACTTTATACATTTGTCACTTGCATGGATACATTCCAAATTGCTAGCTACGAAATAGAATACATGTCGAATTCAACATAAAGGGGGTTTCGAAGATTCGAATTCATAGGAAGTGCATTCATCTATTTGAACCAGAGATAATGGCATTTGTAAATCAGATGTAAAAGGGGGCATCAATCTTTGTTGTGAGTTTGAACATGCTATATATATTCATACCCATATATAACTTTTTATTTTTTGCAACCAAGGAGGTTATATCTGGAACCATGCATGAACTGAGGTAAGTTGCATATTTTTTAATATATACTCGTGTACAATGTATATTCAAATGTACCCCCTCCATTCCAAAATAATCGTAGCTTTAGGATTTTCAAGAGTAAAGATTTGTGAAGTTTGACAAATCCTGAAAGTTCAATTCAAGAGAACTGAAAACATTAATGCTTCTGCTCCCAAATATTGAAAGAAGCGCCAAATAGGCCTCTGGTCACTCGAAACCGCACGAGACTAATTTTTGGTGGTAGGAAATTGCTGTCCTCACTCTGGCCCGTGTAGCCTATCGGCTCGATGTCCAAAGGTCTAAACCGGGGTAGGTTTGTAACTTCACCAAGAAGCCAGTCTCAGCTGCCTCCGAGAAGCATTCATACGCCGTGGGTGCCTAAACACCCATGCACTTGGCCGAAATCTATCCCGCCCACATTTGGGACACCTGACATGCCTGTCCTACCCCCAAGCCGCAATATGTCCGAAATTTTAGATGGGGGCCAAGTTTGTAACTTTCCCCAAATTTCAAACAAGCGCCTCTCAAACCGAAATATTGTTCCCCCTTAGTTACCCGCCTCCCTCCATTTCCCCATTCATACTCCGTGGGCGCGAAAACACCCTCTCCACCAGCCGCGAAACCCCAGCCTCCTCCATCCTCCACCCCACAGTTGCCAATCCACTGCCGCTCTCCTCCATCACGCCGGAGCCGGTACCTCGACGTCGTCGTCCAACGCAACCGCAACCGCAACACCCTCAAGGACTTAGCATCTAAAGCCGAGGCAAAGCTGCCTCCACGACGTCGACGCCGACGTGCGCCGTACCAGAACCACTCCGACCATGTCGTCCTGCGCCTCACTGCTGCGGCTCCACTTTCCCAATCGTCCACCGCATCGGAGTTGTTCCCGCTACGCCATCGGTCGCCGCCTCGGATATGCTTCCCCGCCGCCGATAGAAGGCCACTGCACCACACTCAACAACTTGGCCATGGGTTCGTCCAAGGCTGCACCGTCCTCCACAACTTCTGGTTTCCGGCGAACAACAAGAAGATCATCGGAAAAACAGAAGGACACAGCACTGCCAGCAGAAAGAGGTACTCCTCTTCCCTTATTCGTGCAAATCTTACATCGCTCACACCGTATTCATCCCACAAAAGAAACTTATTTCTCACCGACCTGCTATCTGCTTAGTTACCACATCATAGGTGTGAATATGTCAAGCTGTCCATTTTTTTGTACATATTCCATCCTCGTATCATGACTTTGCCTTTCATCACAGTAGTGTTTGTGAGTATCATGCATGAATGAGTTCTGAAGAGCGAATGATATTCCTTTTTCTTGTCGGCATGACCTCACAATGCAAAATCAATAAAGCTGAAGGAAATTGTCAAGGCATTGGATGATGGTGGTCCTTCCGAGCAACTGAAACAGAGGTTCTCTACAGATTCTACTCCGCCATCCTCCTAACAAGATGAGGTTCAAGTTGGATCCGAAACAGAGGTTCTCTACAGATTCAACGCAAGGCTAGACAGTTAACGTAGCTGTGTAGATGATGAGCACATCTCCCCTACTCCACCATCATAGGTGCTTGCTCTAACTTGGCACTATTATATGTGGTTGCATGTTGCATATGATGTCTAGCTTGTATTGCTTCTAACTAGAATTGCATCTGCTTACTTTACACATAATGCCTCTGAATATGACACATGTTCCTGTTTCTAGAACATACGTGTACATGATGAGCACATCTCCCCTACTCCACCATCACAGGTGCTTGCTCTTACTTGGAACTGTTATATGTGGTTGCGTTTTCCGTATGATGTCTAGTTTGTATTGCTTCCGATTATGTTGAATTGCATCTGCGTAGGTTACAACTTATACCTGCAACGATTACTTACCCATAAGACACATTTAACTTGGGACTGTGATGTAGGTTGCATCTTGCATTGTCTTCTAGCTTGTACTGCTTCTAATTTCTTGAAATGGCACTTACGACGAGACACTTTTTACCTAATAGAGTGATATTGGTTGCGTGTTAATATGGTGACTAGCTTTCATTTCTTCTAATTTTGTTGAAATGCCTTCAGCTTACTGTTTTTTCATACATATTCCATCCTCCTATCGTACGTGTGAATATGAAACGCTGCCTTTTTTTGTATATATTCCATCCTCCTATCCTGCGCTTGCCTTACATCAAAGTAGTGTTCGTCTGTATCATGCATCAACCAGTTACGCAGAGCTAATTTTATTCATCTTCTTGTAGTTTTGACTTCATAAGGCAATATCATAAAATAGGAAGGAAAAGAGTAAGTTAGGGGATGTTAGTGGTCCTCCGCACTAACGCAAACAAAGACTCTCTAGATTTGCCACTGCTAATGCTAATGAAGTTGAAGTCCCAAGTCTACATGATGAGTTCATCTCCCGTACTCCACCATCGCAGGTGCTTGCTCTAAGTTGACAGTGTGATAATTGGTTTCATGTTGCCTATGTCGTCTGGCCTGTATTTCTTCTATTTTGATTAAATTGCACCTGCCGAGTTTGTACGTTAAACATGTGCATATGACATGGCTTTCTGTGTCTAGAATATACTGCATCTATCTATCATACCATGTACTTACGTCAAAGTATTATTGTTGTGTATCTCGCATCAGTAACTCATGATTGGACGCGTTTAACATGGTAGTTTGATAGTGGTTGCATCTTGCATTGATTTCTACGTTGTACTGCTTCTAATTTTTCGAATTGCCACTTATGGCAAGACACTTTTAACTTGGCAGAGTAATGTTGGTTGCATCTTTCATATGGTGTCTAGCTTGCATTACTTCTATTTTCATGAAAATCCTCCTGCTTAGTTTGCACATTGTAGTTGTGAATATGTCATACCATCCTATTTTTCTTACATATTCCATCCTCATACAGTTGTCTTACATCAAAGTAATTCTTGTCTGTATCATGCATCAATGAGTTCTGAAGAGTGATTTTATTCTTTTGTGTTGTGGGTACAGCTTCACATTGCAAAGTCAAAAAAGAGGAAGGAAAATAATATAGTAGGGAGAGCTGTTACTCGTCGGGTGAAACGGAAAAGGATCTGCCATCGAGATTCTGCTGGTACTTATAGTGCAGTACAAGGTCCAAGTCCACTGGCTAAATCTACAAACACAGTATCACCTGCTCCACCAGCTGTAGCATCCGCTTAAATTGTACCAGCATCTCAACTAGTTACTCGTTCGTTTGCTCCGGAACTAGCCAGTTCCCAAGCTGCCTTCACACCTAACACTACTTCTGAAGCACTGCTGACACAACACGACTTGGCAAGATCAGATGAACCTCATGAGCATCAACACCAAGATGGTACCTGACCGAGTCAAGTGGCAGTTGCATGCTCCTTTATATGTACTCTCACAGTTTGATGTACACTAACTCTTTACATATTCGTTGTTGAAATAGCACCACGGCGCAAGCGGAAACAGACATCAGGGATAATGCTTGACAGATTAACAAAATCTAAATGAGGAAGAATGGAGATCCATTTTGATGCAGGTTTAAAAAGGCCACGTGATACTACAGAGTCAGCCAAGTTAGTATCAGAGGCATCCGTTGCCGTTAGGTGTCATGCACGTATCCTCCCAACGTGGACCCAGTACAGGAATGAGAAAGACAATACCCAGTGTAACACCTTCCTTGACCATTTATCCTTAAGTAATGTTATTCATCACAATTAGTAATATTGTCTTGCTCTGTCCCATACTTTCTAGCTTCCTCCTAATAACACTCAGATTCTATTTTCAACAGATGAGGTTCAAGTTGGAACCGAAAGATGATGCAACTAAACAAGCATGCACTCATGTTTTTCAGTCTGCTCTGCGATAGTATCGATACCACCTTAGAAAATCTCACTTTGAAGGCAAGGCTAACAATGAAATCGCCCAAACATCTCCAGTGGAATATATTACAGATGAAGACTGGACAACCCTCATTAAACACTGGTCTGATCCAAAGTATCAGGTAGGCTATATGTATTTGATCAGACCACATATTGAACTTCTATTTATGTATGTGCCTTACAAGTGTATCTTGTTCTAGGCTAACTGTTTGAAGAACAAAACCAACCGTTCTAAAGTGAAATTCCAACAGACAACAGGATCTCATAGCTATATTGCACACTGCGAGGCTCTTGTAAATAGCTGCTACTTCCTTCTTTTTTGTGTGCCATATTATCGTATCTATATTGACTTGTTCCAAATACAGAGGAAAGCCCGTGCGGACCAAAAAGAACCTGAACCGAATGTAGTGCAAATCTTCAAGGATTGCCACACCAGCAAGATGAAGGGCATGAGCACACCAGTTCAAGCCGCTGTTGTAAGTCCTTACTCCTCCTGCCCTCAACTGATTGGTACTGCGGTGTGTTCATTTAACTACTTTGTTTCCAGCCAATGTCAGTTACTCGGTTGACTTTTATACACAGTTTTCTTAACGTATCATTTCACCTTACATGGTTTAAAAGAGATGAAGGATATTCTTTTGGTCTTGACCTGTAATCTAGTTGTTATGTTCACGTGCGCACACAATGACAAAATAGCCTGTTTGTTTTATATCTGTTTGCCCATGATATGAATGATGTCATACTATGTTCACCCTACTTTAAACCATGTCTCTTTATCCTTTGATGTCAACGAATGTGAGGAAATAGACAATACAGTAGGCATGCTACATGGACATATGTTCCGAAAGTGATATTATTATGTAGTTGGCACTACAATACATGCTAATGTATTACAGTAGTTCACCAAAATAAGTTATGTATAAACAATTAACCTACTTTGTTTGTTTTTATCTCATTAGTAAATTATCTGGTACACTAATCTACAAGTTCAAACTTTAAGGAAGCTATGGAACAAATCATTGAACAGCCACAACCACCTGAAGGTGACGAGGCTACGACAGGCACAATGTCACCTCTTGCTGCAGTGCGTCAGTATCTCTCCACTAACAGTGCAAAAAGCACCTTCCTGCGTAATTCTGGGTTGGTTGTCAAGGTAACCTCGTCCAAATCGCCTTCTGAACAAAATCTTCCTGTTAGACAGAGTGATATATCTGTGCTCCAGACACAAGTCCAATCCCTAATGGATGTTGTTTCGGAAACAAGAATAGTGGTTGAGAAATGTCGTCAAGATATGAATGGTTTTGAAACCAGGCTATCGGACATTCACTTCGTTTATCAAGAGCAATGGTGGAAAAAAGGTGGGGATCGTGCTGGTCCATCAGATTCTACAGCCCGAAACATTAGCACTCAGGTCAAATGATCTGTGCTTCTATACATCTGATGGTGCTTTTATCTGGAAGCACTGTAAACTTTATGCCAACAAGCCTTTTGTTGTATGGTTAGAATTTATTTTGTTGTGATACAACATTTATGATGCTGCCACAGGCTGCAGTAATTAAGACGCTATTTTTGTATGGTGTAGGTTTATCTTAGTAATGTATTCGGTCGAAAGCTTCGTAGGAGCCCAACATGCCAACATTCGTCGGGCCCATTCCAATTTGGCTAAAAACGATTATGGGCCTAAATTGGCATGTAGCCCACTAAAAATATCTAGGCCTAAATCAGCATAAGCTTTCATATTTTTCTGGTAAGCCTGTGCCCATAGTGGGCCTTTAACAGGCCTAAACATAATTTGGGCCCTCAGTAAAATTAGGCCTTTTACAGGTGTAAATATCTCGAGCCCATAAAGAACATGGGCCTTTAATAGACTGAAAGTGAGATTGGGCCCTGATTGTGCCAAATAACCCACTGGACTTAGCAGGCTGAAATGGTGGCCCATTTACGATGCGGATCTTTGACAGGCCGAAATTCAGACGGGCCGTAAATGCGCTGACCTAATACACGGGCCATTAACGGGCCGGAACTTCGGTCGGGCTAGATTATCGCCATTTTTATATGGGCCATTAATGGGCCCGATATGACATTGGGCCACATATGGCCCATGGTTTACGTCCGACGTTAACAGGTCGGAAATGACAATAGGCCGAAAGTGGCCCAAATCTATAGTGGGCCTCTAACAGGCCGAATGTCAGACATGGTCGAATATGACCCAAATCCTTTATGGTCATTTATGGGCCGAAAGTTTTGATGGCCTGTAAATGGGCCCAAATGAAGCCGGACCTTTAACAGGCCGGAAATACACCGGGCCGTAATTCGGCACAATTACTTAGCGTACAGTTAACGGGCCAGAAGTGACCATGGGCCGCATTGATGACGAGTTTAGGGTAGGCCGTTGACGGGCTGATTTGACAGAGAATGTTGGGCCTTTAGCTGGGCCAGCCCTTTATTGGCTCTAGAATCTTGTGGGCCTTTAGCTGGGCCGGCCCATTGTGGTCCGCAAAATCTTGTGGGCCTTTAGCTGGGCCAGCCCATTATGGTCTGCAAATTCATGTGGACCTTTAGCTGGGCCGGACCATTATGGTCCGCTAAATTCTATGGATCTTTTGCTAGGCCGGCCCATTATGGCCCGCTAAGTCTTATAGGCCTTCGGTTTGGCCGGCCCATTTAAACTTTGTGGGCCACTTTTGGGTCGATCCATGTGTCAACATATCATAGGTCATCTTGACCGTTGGATGAGTGACACCTGTGCCAACGCGGAGCTGACGCGTGGATCTGTGAGCCAATGAGAATTTTACACGTGGAAAATCGGCATTGGTCGTGGCTATTAACGGGTTATCGGATCCAAAATCCGACCCGATAGCTTAACGGCCTTCCGTTACGGTGGATGCCACGTGTCGGTCACCCTTGACGAAAGCACTTCTGTGACGCGCGATTTATCATCATGGAAGTGGACACTTCCGTGATTCTGTCATAAATTTTTCATGGATGTACATGCATGACAGAAAACGCGACCTACTGTGACAAACACGTATCATCATGGAAGTGTATTTTTTTTGTAGTGTCAGCAAGACCCTATTACTACTATTGATGACATAACGGTAATCGCAAGTGGACGAGAACCCTGCCTATTGGTCCGCCTCATTCTAATGAGCAGGAAAATGGTTCTCTTCGTTCCCCTCCCTCAGAACCAACGTTGTTGCTGACAGAGTGATAGACTTTCCTCTGACATGCCTTGCTATCATGACCGTGCAATATGTCAACCCCCTTTCTACTTTTAACCCACAAGGTGGGCACAAAGCTCATAGTTCCACAGGATCGAAACCTGACTCTCCTGTACACCCCCTATTTCCAAAGTTATTCCTCAGGCTTGGCTTCGTATGTAATTCACGAGCCACCTTCCAAAGATCATCACTTCTGGTATGAAATACAATACTTATTCCCGTTGCTCTGAACACCTTCCACACTCTGTTTCAGGCATTTAATGATTGCCTGCCCGCTTGAAACTTCCCATGATACCTCTTTATATTGCTCTCAATATTTCCTTAAGTTTCAATTCGAGAGTTACTTTCTGCCACCTTCTCCGATGTTATCTACCACATAGTCAAACTTCCAGAGGTCCATTCTCCCAGAATACCCACTTACTATTTCGTAGGTATGATGAAGTTTCTAAAGAAACGATGCCGACTTCATCATGATGACAAGAAGAAGAGGAATGAAGACATCAACGTAGTGGATTGACCTCTTAGAGAAAAGCAACCAAGACCGAGAAGGTCCATTGGAATTTCATAACCACACCTTTCCCCCTTAATCTACCTCTAAAATCTCGGGACGAGATTTCTTGTAGTGGAGGAGAATTGTGACGCCCCGATAGTTAAGCTACAGTGAACCTCTGCTAATGATGCTACGTCACCCCGGTTACTATTGATAAACTCGCATTGATTCGAAACCGTTCCAAATTCAAATTCAAAATCAAGTCAAATGGTAAGGTTTTCAAATATTAAAACTAAAATGTTCGGTTACTGTTGATAATGCATAGGTAATCGTGGTGAAGAAACCACACTTTTATATAATGCTTTAATACTCTAAAGTGATTTAAACAATAACAAAAACAATTAAGTAAATACCTTTTTCAATTAATAAAACTCTAAACTAATTTATTTCGGGGTAAAACTTTTATGACAGTGGGTGGTTCTGAAACATTATTTAAGTAGTTGTCATCATATTTTACTAAACTAAAAATAAATAAAATAGCAAATAAAAATAAGAAAAGAGAAATACAAAACAAAATAAAAATAGAAAGAAAAGGACACCCCCGGCCAACTGGGCCAACAGGCCCAGCTGGCCACACACGCGGCACAGCTGGCCCACCCCCAGCTGGATAACCCCACCCGCAGCCTAACCCTAACCTCCGGCGCACCCACTCCCCCCCGCACGATCCCCACCCACTCTCTCCTCCCTCTTGCCTCCCTGATCTGGATCGGGGCTCAACCCCTCCCGCGCCTCTGCCGACTTCGCCATTGCCGCCGTGGATCCCGCCCCCGCCACTCGACGCCATTGTCATAGGCCACCTCGGCAGACTGCCTCTCCTACGTCACCGTCGTCTCCATCTTCCTCCCCGAGCCCTGCTGCCACGTACCCTACAATCCCGATGAGGCCCTGGGCCTCTTCTCCTTTATCTGCCCCGCTCGCCGTCCTGCCTCACCGAGGCTCGGATGCAGCCAAGCCCTACTGCAGCCTGGCCGTCCCAGGCCTCTCCTCCTCTCGCGCCCGCGCGCACCCCGTGGCCACGCAATGCACCCGCCTACCTCCTGCTCGACCAGCCTGCTCACTCCCTCCCCTGCTCGCTGCACGCTACAGCTACTGTGCCCCATGGCTGCATTCGCCGTGCAGGTCCACCCAATGCCGCACGCGCCCGTGCTCGCGCCCTCGCCCCCCTTGTGTCCACTCCGCTTCGGCCGCCGCACTCCGCCCCGCCGGCCTGCGCCGGCTGCTGCCGGAACGCCCTCCCCACCCGCCGAAGCTCCACCAGCCGCACTCTTGGGCCGCGCCTGTAAGCCCCTAGCCGCGCGCTGCCTTTTCCGACCACGCCCGACCGCGTGTCGCTGCACCCGTGTCTTCCCTGGCCGCACCGCTCAAGCTCCAGCACTCACCGCCTCGCTCCGACATCCCTCGCCGTGCTTCCCCTCCCCACGCTGGCCGCTCGCCGTTGCCCACATCGCCGCGACAGCACGCCCAGTTCCACACGGGCGCCGACGCCCACGCCCGCATGCTTGCGCCCGTATAGCCCATCGCCCGCTAATCTCTGGGCCAATGATAGGAGGGCCTCGCCCCCTGAAACGTTAAAAATAAATAAACAAACAAGTTAAAAATAATAATTTAATTAATTAATTAACTAATTAAATTAATTAACTTAATTAATTGTGTTTAATTAACCTAATCAATTAACTAAACTAAAAATCTTTAGTTAGCCTTAGTCTATGACAAGTGGGTCCCACTCGACCCATAGGCGAGGTTTGACTCTGGTCAGCTCGGTTTGACCTGCTGACGTCATGGTGATGTCATGCTGACATCACCTTTCACTGTTCTGGATAATGTTCGATTTAAATAATTAAATAAATTTCAAAATTGCATAAACTTCCATCAATCATAGAAAATAAACCGTAACTCGGATGAAAATACTTTGTACATGAAAGTTGCTCGGATCGACGAGAAGAATCCGAATACGAAGCCCGTTCATCAGCCACACATCCCTAGCATAGAACCTACACCATTTCACCTACGGTTCATCTGTCCGAAAACGCGAAACACCGAGGATACTTTAATAGATGTTTCCCCCTTCACCGGTACCACCTACTGCCGCGTTAGGGCACACCTAGCACCGCTCATTGTCATGTCTTGCATCTTCATGCTTATGTTTGCATTGTATTTATTGTTTATTCCCCCTCTTCTTTCCGGTAGACTAAGATACTGACGCTACTGCTGCCCCGTTCGACTATGGAGTTGACGACCCCTCCTTCTTGCCAGAGCAACCAGGCAAGCCCCCCCGCCTTGATCACCAGATATCGCCTATTCTTCTCTCTACTGCTTGCATTAGAGTAGTATAGCATGTTACTCTTTCGATTAATCCTATTCTGTTGCATAGCCTGTCATTGTTGCTACATCTGTTGATACCTTACCTGCAATCCTAAATACTTAGTATATGATGCTAGTTTATCATCTGTGGCCCTAAATTCTTGTCAGTCTGCCATGCTATACTATCGGGCCGTGATCACTCGGGAGGTGATAACGGGCATATACTATACATACATACATACTATTGATGGTGATTAAAGTCGGGTCAGCTCGTAGAGTACCCGCAAGTGATTCTGATGTGGGGGCTGAAAGGACAGGTGGCTCCATCCCGGCAGAGGTGGGCCTTGGTTCCCGACGGTCCCCGACTGTTACTTTGTGGCGGAGCGACAGGGCTGGTTGAGACCACCTAGGAGAGAGGTGGGCGTGGCCCTGGTTGGTGTCCGCGATTACTTTAAAATAACACGCTTAACGAGATCTTGGTATTTGATCTAAGTCTGGCGACTGGCCTATACGCATTAACCAACTACACGGGAACAGATATGGGCACTCAACGTGTGGTATCAGCCGAAGCCTTGTTGACGTCAGCGACTGAGCGGCACGCGCCGGGTTGGACCGCGTAACGCAACTTCCTTTGTAATGGAGGTTGCTAGGTCCACTCTCCGGTCGCGTACGCAACATGCAGGTGTGCAATGGGAGATGGGCCCAGACCCCTGCGCGCATAGGATTTAGACCGGTGTGCTGACCTCTTTGTTGTGCCTAGGTAGGGCTGTGACGTGTTGATCTTCCAAGGCCGGTCATGACCCAGGAAAGTGTGTCCAGCCAAAGGGGATCGACTGTGTTGGGAAATGTGGTGCACCCCTGCAGGGAAGTTTATCTATTTGAATAGCCGTGTCCCTCGATAAAAGGACAACCCGGGGTTGTACCTTTACCTTATGACAACTAGAACGGGATACTTAATAAAACACACCCAGACAAGTTCCAGAGACAACCCGGTGATTGCTTTCCCATAGGGCGACGAGGGGAGGATCGTGGGGTAGGATTATGCTATGTGATGCTACTTGGAGGACTTCAATCTACTCTCTTGTACATGCTGCAAGGCGGAGGCTGCCAGAAGTGTCGTCTTCGATAGGACTATCCCCCTCTTATTCTGGCATTCTGCAGTTCAGTCCACCGATATTGCCTCTTTACACATATACCCATGCATATGTAGGGTAGATCCTTGCTTGCGAGTACTTTGGATGAGTACTCATGGTTGCTTTGCTCCTTCTTTCCCCCTTTTTCCCTCTTCCTCTCGGATGTTGCAACCAGACGTTGGAGCCCAGGAGCCAGACGTCGTGGTCGATGATGATTCCTCCTACACTAGAGGTGCCTACTACTACGTGTAGGCCGCTGACGACGACCAGGAGTAGTTTAGGAGGATCCCAGACAGGAGGCATGCGCCTCTTTTGATCTGTATCCCAGTTTGTGCTAGCCATCTTATGGAAACTTGTTTAACTTATGTTTGTACTTAGATATTGTTGCTTCCACCGACTCATCTATGATCGAGCTCTTGTATTTGAGCCCTCTAGGCCCCTGGCTTGTATTATGATGCTTGTATGACTTATTTTATTTTAGAGTTGTGTTGTGATATCTTCACGTGAGTCCCTGATCTTGATCGTACACGTTTGTGTGTATGATTAGTGTGCGACTGAATCGGGGGCGTCACAAGTAAAGAGACTTGCCGGTAACGAAATTGAACTAGGTGTGAAGATACTGACAATCGAATCTCAGGCAAGTAACATACCGATGGACAAAGGTAATTACGTATGTTGTCATAAGGTTCGACCGATAAAGATAGAATATTTGGAGCCAATATGGTCATCCAGGTTCCGCTATTGGTTATTGACCGGAGGGGTGTCTCGGTCATGTCTACATAGTTGTCGAACCCGTAGGGTCCGCATGCTTAACGTTTGTTGATGATATAGTATTGTATGAGTTATGTATGTTGGTGACTGAATGTTGTTCAGAGTCCCGGATGAGATCACATACATAACGAGGAGCTCCGGAATGGTCTGGAGGTAAAGATTGGTATATGGGATAATAGTGTTTGGTCTCCGGAAGGGTTCCGGAGTTCATCGGAAGGGGTTCCGGATGTTTCCCGAAATGTTTGGGTACGAGAAGACTTTATTTGGGCCAAAGGGGAAAGCCCACGAGGTTTTTGGAAAGTGCAAAAGGAAGTTTTGTGGAGACTAGAGCCTATATGCTAGGGGGTAGACGCCGGGAATCCTGGCGTCTAGTCCTGGAGTCCCAGAAGGACTCTTGCCTTTAGGGAAACCTGACTTTGAGGAGGCTTTTACTCCATGTTTCAACCCCAGGGCTCAACATATAAATAGAGGGGCAGGGCTAGCACCCAAGACAGATCAAGAATCACCAAGCCGTGTGTCGGCAACCCCGTACCGTCTAGTTTATCCTCCGTCATAGTTTCCATTGTGCTTGGCGAAGCCCTGTGGAGATTGTTCTTCACCAACACCGTCACCACGCCGTCGTGCTGCCGGAACTCATCTAATACTTCGCCCGTCTTGCAGGATCAAGAAAGCGAGGATGTCATTGAGGTGAACGTGTGCTGAACACGGAGGTGTCATAGGTTCGGTACTTGATCAGAACAGATCGTGAAGGTGTACGACTACATCAACCGCATTGATAAACGCTTCCGCTTAGCGATCTTCAAGGGTATGAAGATGCTCTCCCCTCTCATAGCTATGCATCTCCATGGATAGATCTTGCGTGTGCGTTGGAATTTTTTAAATTGCATGCTATGTTCCCAATAGAATCCATATTACCGCCCCTCTCAAGAAAGAATGAGTGAATAAACACTCATCATGAGAATAAACCGCTTAGCATGGAAGATACTGACTACCTCCTACCGCTCTATGAACAATTCAGGCACACAAAAAGGATATTTATTTGAAGTTTTTAGAGGTGGCACATGCAAATTTACTTAGGACGGCAGGGTAATACCGCATATAGGTAGGTATGGTGGACTCATATGGATTAACTTGGGTTTCAGGGTTTTGGTGCACAAGCAGAATTCCCGCTTAGTACAGGTGAATGCTAGAGAGCGACCAGCTAGAGAGCGAAAACAGTCATGAACATGCATTATGCAGAAGTAACATTGAATACTAGCACGAGTAGGATATGAACACCATGAACATAAATATCATATAGGCTATGTTGGTTATTGATTCAACTAAAGTCATGAACATGTGCCAAGTCAAGCCACTCGAACATTCAGAGGAGGATACTATATGATCATACTACATAACAATCATTTTAACGCAATGTTGATATCCAAGATAAATCATTATCCACTCCTAGCTACTTAAGCATGTCATGAGAAACTATAATCTCTAATTGTCATTCCACACATGTTTAATCAAAATAGGCTGAATCATGGATACTAGGTTAAACATGTTTACAAAAAACAGAACAAGTTGAGTTCATACCCATTTGTCTCTGCCACAACCAGTTCATCAAATGTTGTCATTATTGCCTTTCACTTGCACGACCGAACGATATGAAAATAATAATAGTGCAAGAGTGCCATGGAATAAGCTGGAATTTGCAAACATTTTATTTAAAAGTAGAAGACAAAGTAATATGGTCTCTTTGTGTTATCAACAATAATACATATGAGAGCCACTCAACATTTTCATCATGATCTTATCCTTGGTACGACTCCATAAAAAGAAAAGAAATTCAGAGAAACACATTGAAATATTTTTGGAGTTTTTGGTTTTTCTTGAACAAGCAAATAAAAGGGAAAGCCAAAACAAGAAAAACTATTTACATGGGAAAGCTCCCAGCAAGTAAAAGAAGAACAAGGAAATCTTTTTGAGTTTTCTCAAAGTTTTTCAAACACACAAGAAGAAGGCAAGAAAATAAATCTAACATGGATAATACAATGAAAAAGTGTGGACACCGACAACTAGAATGAAATTTGTGATCATGAATTTAATCTCGATGGAAATACGTACTCCTCTGAGCTTAGGCTTTTGGCCTAACCTGGTAATCACCACTCGAAGAAGCCATCAGGTCCCACGTTGAAGTGCTGCGGAGAGGGCACCTGAGGATACCACTGCTGAGGCTCCGCCTGTGCCTCAACTAGGTTGTTCTGATAGGCGACAATGTCCTCAGGCATAATCCTGTATCCGCCACTGGCAATAGGATCAGACGAAGGAGGTGTAGGGAAAGGAATAACATCACGGGTAATCTCACTAAAGACCAAGTTATAAGGAACATCCATAGTGGTGTCCTCTCTATCAATAAAGTGGTGGTGAGCCATAGCCACGCTATCTAGGTAAACCTTGGGAAAGGGATAATCATGATCACGTATCAGGACATTAAAGTGACTCGCTAGGCGAGTAGCATAAATGCCACCATGTATTTTACCATTGGATCTGTTAAATTGGAGGCAATGTGCCACAATAGCTCCCAAGCTATAAGTGTTGTCGCCTAAAGTGCACGGTGTAAAATAGCAAAGTTTGGGGCACTGAGTACACCTACCTTCTCTCTAGCAAGCAAACACATCGTAATGAATAGAGCAAAATAATGCACAACAGGAAAGTGCAGGCTAGTGGCGGTGACACCTGACACCTCTCTCTCATCCCCCACTATCAGAGTACGGTAAAAACCATCAAACGCCGCGGGCCTAGGCTCTACTAATCCACCATCAGAAGGGAGCAAGTATATGTCACAAAATTCAGTAAGCGGTATCTAATGGGGTTTAGCACTTAGTTAAACTGCACCTCAGGGGGGATTATTCCTAACTAAGAAATGAAAACTTTCCGCAAAGGAACTGTGAGAAGATGATACTGTTCACATTCAGTTGTGATGAAGTCGGTGAGGCCGGCATTAGCAGCATATTGTGCAAACTCCTGAAGGATTCCGGCCCCTTCCATGAATGGGTTATGCGGCCATTCGCACGGCCGTACCTCCTCCATTCTTCGGGTGTGGACATCACTATCAGAAGACTCCCGAATAACTCCCTTGGAGTTCTTATTGGAAGCGAAATTCCTACAGATACTCATCTTTTTCCTAAAAATTTTAGTCCACAAATTTTTTCTCAACAAAACTTCACAAGATTGATAGCAACTACTCATAAGGATAAATAGAGGCTATAACAAGCATTCAAACTACTTAGAACAATAAGAATTCAACATGCAATCTCATCTACAGCAGCACCAAGAGTAACTAATTATTCAAAATATAAACCACTAAAGAAAAAACTAATTGGACCAACAGAGGAGTCACATACCAAGCAACAATCCCCCGAAACAATTTTAGAAATGGAGCTCTGAGCAAAGAGATCGAAATCCGCGGGTTTGAGAGCAATGGTGATTTTTTTCTGGAGGTAGGTGATGATGTGGGATGAAGAGATAAGTGAGGGGGCCCAAGTGGGGACCACAACCCACCAGGGCGTGCCTCGGGGTTTTGGCGCACCCAGGTGGGTTGTGCCCACCTAGTGCACCCCCTCTGATGTTATTTTTCGGAGTAAATGGCCACGGGTAGCCTAACCAGCTCCCCCTGGCTCTTTGAAAAATATCGGGCCGGCGGCGCCATCCAATATCCAAGACGCAGGGCCGCCTTCTCCTGGCCGGCTATCCAATCGGACGGCTGCCTGAAGGCGGCAAGGCTCTGTAACCTCTCTCAACAAAGGCCGACTCCTAGCAGCCGGCCATCAGAGAGTCGACTCCTAGCAGGCAACCCGGCTCACACCCTCTGAACCTGCACCCACATAACGACGATAAGACGGGGCATGGCTACAGTGAAGCCTGCCACCGCCGAATCCCGGGGAAAGCATGGCCACAGTGCCCCGTTTGGGGCAGCCACTCCCCGTCCGACGCGACACTGTTGCCACGTTGACCATGACATCACCCACGACGGACCGTCAGTACGGCCCGCAGGCGGCGGGCCCCTTCGGCCAGAGAGATAAGGAAGGTGGCCAAGCTTCACCAGTCGGCTTAGGGGAGAGCCGACTCTTAGCAGCCGGCCCACTCCCGCCCTGGAAGTTTGTGCGCCATTAAGCAGACAAGACGGGGTAAGGCTACAGGGAAAGCCCTCCAGGCGGCGGCACAGTAGCCATGCTTTCCCTGACGAAGCCCTCGTTACCAAGAGTAAGGCAACAGTAACCAGCAGACGGTGGGACCCACCAGTCGGCGGGCCCGAGTTGTCGGCGGAGAAGCCGACGGCAACAGACCCTGACGGCTTGGACCCACACCTAGTCAGATTGCCATTGTACCCTTGGGGGGTAGGCTTATATGAACCCCCCAGGGCACCCATGCAAAGGGTTGATCTCTGAGAGATTTTAGACATCACATAGAGAGAAAGAGAGAGCTAGCCTTGCCCTTCTTCTTCCTCTGGCCAAACAGCTCAAGGATCCTCTTGTAGCTACTCATCTCGATCTAGTAATCATGCGGAGACCGCCGCAAAGCAGGACTAGGGGTGCTATCTCCACGAAGAGCCCCAAACATGGGTAAGATTCGCCGGCATGCATGTCTTCGCCTTATCCCGTTTCAAGGCACCGGCGATGTCTTACTGGCTCCCACAACGATAAGCCACCCGTTGGAATATGTCGCACCTACCACCCAACATTTGGCGCCCACCATGGGGTGATATGTCTCCGTCGTATCTATAATTTTTGATTCTTCCATGCCAATATTATTCAACTTTCATATACTTTTGGCAACTTTTTATACTATTTTTGCGACTAACATATTGGTCCAGTGCCCAGTGCCAGTTCCTGTCTGTTGCATGTTTTATGTTTCGCAGAAAACCAATATCAAACGGATTCCAAACGGGATAAAAACGGAGAGAGAATTATTTTGGAATATTTGGGATTTTCTGGAGGAAGAATCAATGCGAAACAGTGTCCGAGGTGGCCACGAGACAGGGGGGCGGGCCCTCCCCCCTAGGTGCGCCCTGGACTCTCGTGGGCCACCCGTAAGGCGGTTTATGCTCTTATTTTGCCGCAAGAAAGCTAATTTTACAAGAAAAATCTGAGCGAAAGATGCACCCCAATCGGAGTTACGGATCTCCAGATATAAAGGAAACGGTGAAGGGGTAGAATCACAGAACGCAGAAACAGAGAGGTAGATCCAATCTCGCAGGGGCTCTCGCCCCTCCAAAGCCATGGGAGCCAAGGACCATAGGGGAAACCCTTCTCCCATCTAGGGAGGAGGTCAAGGAAGAAGAAGAAGAAGTGGGCCTCTCTCCCCCTTGCTTCCGGTGGCGCCGGAGCGCTGCCGAGGGCCATCAGCAACACCGCGATCTTCACCAACACCGTCGTCATCTTCACCAACATCTCCATCACCTTCCCCCTTCTATATCCAGCGGTCTACTCTCCCACATCCCGCTGTACCCTTTACTTGAACATGGTGCTTTATGCTTCATATTATTTTCCAATGATGTGTTGCCATCCTATGATGCCTGAGTAGATTTTCTTTATCCTATCGGTGATTGATGAATTTCTATGATTGGTTTGAGTTGCATGTTTTATTATTGGTGTTGTCCTGTGGTGCCCTCCATGTCGCGCAAGCATGAGGGATTCCCCCTGTAGGGTGTTGCAATGCGTTCATGATTTTCTTATAGTGGGTTGCGTGAGTGACTGAAAGACAAACCCGAGTTCCAATATGGGATAAAGAGGACTTGATACTTTAATGCTATGGTTGGGTTTTACCTTAATGAATCTTTAGTAGTTGTGGATGCTTGCTAGAGTTCCAATCATAAGTGCATATGATCCAAGAAGATAAAGTATGTTAGCTTATGCCTCTCCCTCAAACAGAATTGCAATAGTGATTACTGGTTTAGTTACATAGTCAATTGCTTAGGAACAATTTCACAACTCCTACCACCACTTTTCCATACTCGCTATATTTACTTTATTGCATCTTTATCTAAACAGCCCCTACTTTTTATTACATGTTCTTTATTATCTTGCAAATCTTTCCTATCACTCCTACAAAGTACTTCTAGTTTCATACTTGTTCTAGGTAAAGAGAACATCAAACGTGCGTAGAGTTGTATCGGTGGTCGATAGAATTTGAGGGAATATTTTTTCTACCTTTAGCTCCTCGTTGGGTTTGACACTCTTACTTATCGAAAATTGTTGCGATCCCCTACACTTGTGGGTTATTAAGACTTTTTTCTGGCACCGTTGTCGGGGAGTCATAGCGTGGGGTGAATATTCTCATGTGTGCTTGTTTGCTTTATCACTAAGTAATTTTTATTTGCTGTTCTTAGTTGTTCTCTATCTTTAGTTATGGATATGGAACACAAAATACCAAAAAAATTAGAGGTACTTGCTACTCATATAGAAGGGGTAACTCCTAAAACCCCCGATTCTCATTATGTGAAAGATATTATGTACTATTTTGATAATCCTGAGAAAACCCCATTCAACTTTATAATGGAAGACACATTGGATCAACTTGAATATTTTATGGATTATCGCTCGACACAAAAAGGGAAACTATTATGGGATCAATTTATTATTTTGCGTTGGAATGCTCGTCAACTATGCGTGATGCATGATTATACTTGTTGCTCTGGATGAAGGATCCACACCTTCCCTTTTCATGCAAATTCAATGATAATGAAACCTTAGCTTCTTATGCTAATGGTAGATATGATTACTATGATGTGGAACAAATAGAAGAATTTGTTGCTTTTATGGGTGCCTATGAGATTGAATCTATGTTTAAAGCGTCTGACGATTTTGATGATTCAGTTTATAGACCAGAAAATCTTGCTATACTTAGATATTGCTATGAAAATTATGAATACAATTACTATATCAATGCTTTTATGAAGAAATTCTGTGCTGTCCAAGAAGAGATTAATATGTTGCAGGAAGCTATGGAAGAAGAAATTGATGGAACTGTGAGCTCATTGGATGAAAAAGATGATGAGGAGAGCGAAGAATTAAAGGAGGAAGAGTGGATTAGCTACCCGTGCCCACCTTCTAATGAGAGTAACTCTTCAACTCATACATTGTTTAATTCCCCTTCGTGCTTACCAAAAGATGATTGCTATGATGATTGCTATGATCCCGTTAATTCTCTTGAAATATCCCTTTTTGATGATGCTTGTTATGCTTGTGGCCAAGATGCCAATATGAATTTTGTTTATGGAGATGAACTTGCTATAGTTCCTTATGTTAAACATGAAATTTTTGCTATTGCACCCACGCATGATAGTCCTATTATCTTTTTGAATTCTCCCAACAACAATATATCGGAGAAGATTGTGCTTATTAAGGATTACATTGATGGGTTGCCTTTTACCATTTCACATGATGATTTTGATGAATATAATATGCATGTGCTTGCTGCTCCTACTTGCAATTATTATGAAAGAGGAACTTTATCTCCACCTCTCTATGTTTCCAATACGATAGAATTGCAAGAAACTGTTTATACTATGCATTGGCCTTTACTTTGTGTGCATGAATTGTTCTTTTATGACATGCCGATGCATAGGAAGAGAGTTAGACTTCGTTGTTGCATGATATATGTTACTTTGTGCTCACTACTAAATCACAAATCATTGTTAATTAAAATTGGCTTTGATATACCTTGGGATCCGGGTGGATTCATTACTTGAGCACTATATGCCTAGCTTAACTGCTTTAAAAAATTCATTTATTTCTGTTGAGTGCTTTCATATAGTTTAAAAACAAAATAAAATAAAAAGGGGAACCTAAAAACTTTTCAAAAAGGAAAGTGAAAGTGAGAGAGATAAGCATTATTGAAGTGGGAGAGCTCCTTGAACTTTGTTCATGCTCACGGAAACTTTGTGAATCTTGATTACAGAAACTTTCCATCAAAAATAATTATCCCCTTGTACAATTCCATTGTATTATAAAAAAATGTGCCAATTTTTCCCTTTGGGATGTTTACAATGCTTGTTGGTTTGTACGGTGCAGGGCAGAAACTTTGGCTGTAGTGCTCGATTTTACATTTTTAACTGGAACGTCAAGTGGGTCTGATTCCTTTTGCAATGTCTTGCTGTACAACTTGTTTATTGTTCATAATTTTGGTAGAATTGTTTGTATAACAGAAGTATGGTGGATGTTCAGATTGCTACAGACTGTTCTGTTTTTGACAGATTCTGTTTTTGATGCATAGTTTGCGAGTTTGGATGAATCTATCAATTTATATCAGTGGATTAAGCCATGAAAAAGATATATTACAGTAGAAACAATGCAAAAACAAAATATTAATTGGTTTTCAATAGTACTTAGAGTGGTGATTTTCTTTATTATACTAACGGATTTTACCGAGTTTTCTGTTGAAGTTTTGTGTGGATGTAGTGTCTAATCGAGAATGTCTCGATATAAGGAAAAGAAAGAGAGGCAAGAGCTCAAGCTTGGGGATGCACGAGGCACCCCAAGTAAATATTCAAGGAGACTCAAGCGTCTAAGCTTGGGGATGCCCGGGAAGGCATCCCCTCTTTCTTCAACAAGTATCAGTATGTTTTCGTATTCGTTTCGTTTATGCATTATGTGCAAGTCTTGGAGCGTCTTATGCATTTAGTTTTCATTTTTCTTTTATGCGCCATGCTGGTATGAGATAGTCCTTGGTTGATTTATAGAATGCTCATTGCACTTCACTTAAATCTTTCGAGTATGGCTTTATAGAATGCTTCACGTGCTTCACATATATCATTTGAAGTTTGGATTGCCTGTTTCTCTTCACATAGAAAACCGCCATTTGTAGAATGCTCTTTTGCTTCACTTATAATTGTTAGAGCGTGGGCATATCTTTTTTAGAAAGAATTAAACTCTCTTGCTTCACTTATATCTATTTAGAGAGATGATAGGAACTGGTCATTCACCTGGTTAGTCATAAAATGCTACATAAACTTGTAGATCGCTGAATATGCTATGTTTGATTCCTTGCAATAGTTTTGCGATATAAAGATGGTGATATTAGAGTCATGCTAGTGGGTGGTTGTGGATTGTAGAGACACTTGTGTTGAGGTTTGCAAGTCCCGTAGCATGCACGTATGGTAACCGTTGTGTGACAAATTTGAAGCATGGGGTGTTTCTTTGATTGTCTTCCTTATGAGTGGCAGTCGAGGACGAGCGATGGTCTTTTCCTACCAATCAATCGCCCTAGGGGCATGTGTAGTAGTACTTTGCTTCAAGGTCTAATAGACTTTTGCAATAAGTATATGAGTTCTTTATGATTAATGTGAGTCCATGGATTATATGCACTTTTACCTTTCCATCATTGCTAGCCTCTTCGGTACCGCGCATTGCCCTTTCTCACCTTGAGAGTTGGTGCAAACTTCGCCGGTGCATCAAAACCCCGTGATACGATACGCTCTATCACACATAAGCCTCATTCACTACTAGAAAAAGGGCTATAGATGGGATTGACACTAATGGCGCACCAGACAAGGGGTGCGCCATTAGTATATACTAATGGCGCACCACCTTCTGATACGCCATTAGAGTTGAAACTACTAATGGCGCACCTGGCCCAAGGTGCGCCATTAGTATCAATTTTTTTGAACTAGTGCGCCTGTCCAAACATACTAATGGTGCATCCGGACACACTGTTGGAAAGTGCGCCACTAATGTTGTTTTTTGTAACTAGTAATGGCGCACCCGTCGGAAAGTGCGCCACTAATGTTGTTTTTTTATTATATTTTTTATTCCTTTTTTTGCAATACTACTAATGGCGCACTGTTCAACCGTGTGCCATTACTAGTTTAAACTAGTAATGGCGCACTGTAGAACAGTGCGCCATTAGTATGTTTTTTTTGCAAAACTACTAATGGCGCACCGCCAGAAGGTGCGCCATTAGTAACCTGGATTACTAATGGCGCATTTAGTGCTGGTGCGCCATTAGTAAGTGGGCAGCAACAAGATATTTTGGACAGCCTCTCCTACCCACACTCACTTTCTCCCCACTTCATTCTCTCCACCTCCTCCTTGTCTCGGGTGCCTCCTCTTTTTCACCTCATTTCCACCATAGATTCATTCAAATTAAGTGGTTAAATTACCTTGTTTTGATAGGTAAGTCAGGGGGGAAGCTATATTTATGTTGTTCTCCCTACTATAATGTGCACATGCACTTTTTATGGCCTAGGTAGATCTATGTATGTTCGTGGAGTTGCATATGTTTGTGGTGTTGCATATGTGTTTGTGTTTGGAGGTGTACCGGTATTTGAAATGCGATAGTTGCCAATATTTTGCCGGAATGTTGATTCATTTCCGTTTCCGCGAGAATTTTTGCATTAAGCATTCTTTTTGGTCCTATTTTTAGGGAAAGTCATGCCAAATTTTTTCTTGGTTCTAAAATATTGTTTTGCTCTACCTCGCAGGCGACCATGGTCCGCACGATGACCGAAGGCATCGTGAATAGGTTTCTGAGGTCCGCGAAGGCCGAGATGCTTCAAAAGAACGAGACAGAGATAAGATGTCCGTGTCGAAGATGCAAGCTGAAGAGCCTTATTGCGGACCCGGATTCCGGGCAGGTGCGGGACCACCTGCTCTTGCGTGGTTTCATGGATGGCTATCGGTGGCAAGGTGATGAAGATGACTACGAAGTCGTCCATGGGGGCCGGGCAAGAATTGAGGAAGGGCAGCAAGACAACCACCGCGGCTCGGGCGGGCGAGAAGACGAAGAATCCCCAGGAGATGATCACGACGGTGATGCTGTACACAGTCATCTTGTAGAAGATGCAGGACATGATGATGAGGAAGATGCCGGAGCAGATGATGGGCATGATCATGAAGATGATGATGCCGGCGGAGTAGACGACGCTGGACCATCGATGGGCTGGGTGCAGGACCCTCATATTCAAGAGCTGCTTCTCAAGCAGACGGATAATGCAAGAGCTGCCGCCCGAGAGAAAGCCAAGATGGATCAACTTGAGTTAGATGCGGTTACTCCATTGTATGAAGGATGCAGGCCCGAGGATACCCGCCTGAAAATAACGCTCATGGCTCTGGAGATGAAGGTAAAACACAAAATGACCGACGCATGCCTCGACGAGAACATGTCATTCTGGTACGAACGTCTTACCAAGGGGAACAAGTGCCCGACCAGTTTGGAGGAGGCGAAGAAAATCGTGTGTCCTCTGGATTTACCGCACGTGAAATACCATGTGTGCATGAACAATTGCATCATTTATCGGGACGAGCACGCGGAGTCTACCATATGTCCGGTGTGCGGCGTCACTCGATACAAGAAGAGGAACAAAGCTCCTTGAAAAGTGGTGTGGTACTTTCCGATCACTCGTCATCTGCAGCGGTATTTTGCGGACCCTAAGGTAGGAAAGCTCCTGCGTTGGCATGCGGATAGGGAGGAGAAGAAGCGAGAAGATGACGCAAATGATACGGAGATAGATAAAAAGACAAGATGCTGAGTCACCCTAAGGATGCGAGCCAGTGGCAAGCGTTGAACTTCGAAGACCCAGAATTTGGGAACGATCCAAGGAACATCATGCTGGGCGCGAGCACCAATGGAGTCAATCTGTTTGGCAGCCAGAGAAGCACACATAGCACCTGGCCTGTGTTTGTGTGGATGTACAACCTTCCCCCCTGGTTGTGCATGAAGAGGAAGTACATTCACATGAGTATGCTAATTGAAGGGCCGAAACAACCAGGGAACGACATCAATCTGTATCTGGGGCTGCTGAAAGAGGAGCTTGACATGCTGTGGAAAATGCCAGCCAATACGTGGGACGCCGCAGAGAAAGAATATTTCCCTATGAGAGCCGCACTGCTCACGACGGTGCACGACTATCTCGGTTACGGATATCTCGTGGGGCAGGTAGTCCACGGATTTTCTGGATGCGTAAGGTGCATGGATGACACAACGTATCGCCAGCTAGATAGAGATCCCGGGTCTTTGAAAACCGTGTTCATGGGACATCGAAGGAGGCTTCGTGACGATGACCCGTGGAGGAAACGCAAGGATCTGTTCGATGGTGAAACCGAACCCCAAAAACGCCCGTGTACGAGGAGCGGCGAGGAAATAGACAAGCTGTTGAAAATTTGGAAAGACTGCCCACTGCCGGGAAAGAAGCAAAAGGCGCCAGAGCCGGGAAAGAAGCGAAAGGCGCTAGAGCCGCTGCTGAAGGTATGGAAAACAAGGTCTGTTTTCTGGGACTTGCCGTACTGGAAGATCCACCGTGTGCCTCACAGCCTTGATGTCATGCATATCACGAAGAACGTGTGCGAGAGTCTGCTTGGTACCCTGCTCAATGGGCATCAGGCAGGAGCTGCACGCTAATGATGATGATGATGATGATGATGATGATGATGATGATGATGATGATGATGATGATGATGATGAGGCGAAGCAAGACACAGTAAGTCGTCGCAAAGGCAAAAAGGCCAAGAAGACCGGAAATGACTACCCTCCCGCGTGCTTCACTCTAAGTCAGGAGGAGATCGAGCAGTTTTTCACCTGCCTCCTAGGAGTAAAACTTCCTTACGGTTACGCGGGGAAGATAAGCAGATACCTAGACCCAGCGAAGCAGAAGTTTAGTGGGATGAAGTCTCACGACTGTCACGTGCTGATGACGCAGATACTTCTAGTTGCAATCCATGGGATCATGGACGCGCACGTCCGTGAAACGCTATTTGGCCTATGCAACTTTTTCGACGTCATCTCTCGGAAGTCGATTGGCGTGAGGCAACTCAGAAGGCTACAGGAAGAGATCGTGGTGATACTATGCGAGCATGAGATGTACTTCCCGCCTGCATTCTTCGACGTTATGGTGCATCTGCTGGTCCATATAGTGGAGGATATCATCCAACTTGGGCCGACGTTCCTGCACAGCATGATGCCATTCGAAAGGATGAATGGTGTCATCAAAGGATACGTGCGCAACATGTCACGTCCAGCGGGAAGTATAGCCAGGGGCTTTCTGACCGAAGAGTGCATATCCTACTGCACGAATTATCTAGGCATTGAGAACCCCGTTGGTCTGCCCGTCAACAGGCACCTCGGCAGGCTCGCTGGATGGGGTCACCGTGAGGGTCGCCGCGAAATGCATGTCGACTTAGAGGGTCGACTCGCCGACTTTCAAAGAGCAAACCTAGTTGCGCTACAACACATAGACGTGGTCGATCCTTGGGTGGTAGAGCACAAAACCTTTATTAAGAAGACGTACAATGACCAAGGCCAACAGAGGACGGACGGAGATATAATCAAAGAGCACAACTCATGTTTCACGCGTTGGTTCAAGCAGAAGCTTCTGTCATACCCTTTACATGAGGATTCTTCCGCGGAAGAACAACTCATATTCGCCTTGTCACAGGGCGCCGAGCACAACCTGATGAGCTATGAGGCATACGATATCAACGACTACTCATTCTACACCGAGGCCAAGGACATGAAGAGCGATGGTTATCAGAACTCCGGGGTAACGATGGAATCCGACACCAGTAATGACAAGGACAGATACTACGGAAGGATCGAGGAGATCTGGGAGCTGAGCTACGCTGGAGAGAAGGTCCCGATGTTCCGTGTCAGATGGGCGAAGAGCGTCCTAAAAGAAGACCGGTATTTCACCACCATGGTTATACCTGAAGCCAAATCCAAGACCGCGGGCGCAAACATCACCGTGAAAAATGAGCCATGGGTACTGGCTTCCCAAGTTGACCAATGCTTCTTCATTACCGACCCGTCAAAGCCCAGTCGTGTTGTCGTGAGGAGACACAAAAGGAAGATCATCGGAATGGATGGGGTAGCCAATGAGCAAGACTTCGACAAGTACGGCGACCCGAGGATCGAACATGACGACGATGATGAAGTAGCAGCATACACCACAAGAAGAAGAAGGACCACCCTACCTAAAGGACGTCCGTTCCATAGGAGAACTCCATTTGCGAAAAAGAAGGGCAAGAAGATTGTGAACAGATAGCTAGCTAAGATCGATTGTATTTAAATCATAGCCTTCATTTCTCGATTGTATTTCATGGACACTTTTTGAACTATCATGAATATTTTTAAATTTCATGGACACTCGATCTCGATCCCCCTCCATCTCGATCGCTATCCCACCTCGCCAGATCCGGTCCCCCTCGCCGCCGAGCACCCCCCGGTCCACCGGCCGCCGCCGCCGACCCCCCGCACCCTCGATTCCCCTACTCAACTGCCGCCGCCGAACCCCCGCACCCCTCCCCTACTCAACCGCCGCCGCCGACCCCCCGCACCCCCCGCACCCTCCCCCGCTCCACCGGCATTACTGTTTGATGATATTTAAAAAAATTATTACTGTCTTATAAAAAAATATTACTGTTATGATTTAAACAAGTTTGAACATATTTAAACACAAATAAGTATCAAACAACATTTTAAATGCATAAAAAAGTTGTGGAGCCTGGGAATCGAACCCAGGACCTCCTGGTGTGAGAACTGGCTGCTGACCAGTCGAGCTAGTAGAGGGAGCTTGATGTGGATCAGGTCAGGTGGAAGATAACCTGTTGGCTCGAGCAGAAATCAAAAAAAATTACTAATGGCGCACCAGGGCGAGGTGCGCCATTAGTATGGATGTACTTATGGTGCACCGAGGTGTGGTGCGCCATTAGTATTGTGCCGCCATCCATACTTCCTCCCTGGCCCAAACCTATCCCCTCTCTCTCCCTCGCCCTCGCCCTCGATCCCCTTCCCCTCTCCTCTCCCGACGCTGCTGCCCCGCCGCCTCGACGCCTCCCCGACACCGCTGCCCCGCCGCCTCGACGCCGCTGCCCCGCCGCCCCAACACCGCTGCCCCGTCGCCCCGACGCCGCCCCGACGCCACCTCGACGCCTCGACGCCCGCCCCGCTCCTCCTCCGGCGCCTCTCCGCCCAGCCCAAGCCCAAGGCCGCTCCGCCTCCACCTCCTCCGCCTCCGCCGTCGGACGAGGGCGCCGCAGCGTGGGCCCGTCGCGCGGCCGCGCTCTCGCTGCTGGGGCTCACCGGTGCCGTCGCCGCCAGCGCCTTCAGCGACCTCTCCAACCTCCGCGACGCCGCCCTCGACCTCTCCCTCCCGGAGCTCGTTCTCTGCCCACCCAAGGTACCGTCTGAATGCTCCTCCTCTGTCACTGAATTTGTTCTGAATTAACAGCAATAGATAGCAATAGTGCAGTTAGTTTGGTGGGGTTGAAACGAGGATTGGGGTCATGGAAGGAACACAAACATGATTAAAATCAGAGAGTTGATTAATTGGCAGCAGTGTGTGAGCTAATTCAGTAGGCAGTTTTGGAACAATCTTTTTGGATAAAGGGTGTTTATAACCTGAACATACACTTGTTCCCCACTCATGCATAGGTGAAATGAAATGATACAGATGGTGTATTTGTAGCCTAGAGATGTGATTACAACATATACACAGTTGAAAATGAAGCAAGTCTTTGATATGAAGTAGAAATAAATAAATAAATGACAGAAAGGGTGAAAGAGCTAGGATCGACGGTGACCACCTATCTAGGAATCGAGGTCAAGGTCCAAAACTTTAAAGTGAAAACTACAAATTCACAGTGATGCGTGTGTCTAGTGCAAATGCCACACAAGTCAGATAATGATGTGGATGGGGAATACAAACAAAGGTTAAAATTGCATAGATAAGATAGAGCAGCAACAGGCCAACAGCAATAGTGCAGTTAGTATATGGTGAAGTTGAAAGCATGTCAGAATGGGGGGATGGTGATTGAAGGAACACCAACATGATTAAAACCAGAAAGTTAAGTAATTGGCACATGGCAGCAGTGAGCTAAATAAAGTAGGCCATGGATAATACTCCGTCTAGTCTGCATCAAAATATAAGACACTATCATAAGCATCTTATATTTTGATACACGGAGGGAGTAAAAGGGGAGGTTTGTTGGTGCATTCAGACGGTATCTATGCCAACATAACATATATATATATATATACTAGTCTGTTAATACTTGTTTTGAGGGTACTTTTACTTCTTCTTTCCTGAGTTTTATTAGTGTACTTTTACTGTCCTCTATAGGTGACGTGTGAACCATTGCTTATGCCGATCGACTTACCGACTACCTATTTAATTGGTTTTCTTTTAAATCTTATAGTTGCCGTTGATTATAAACTGGCCGGCCGCGATCAATCAGTTGGTATTTATTTTGTCAGCAGACTTTGAGGTCAGTTTAACCTGTCATTTTCAACAGTACTCAACTAGTCTAAGTTACTGAGCAAAGTTATACACAGCAGTCTAAGTTAGCTAGCCGATCGATTCCATGTGGCCAGAGATACAAGATTACTCAACAACATATCCTAGCAGCTAGAGGATGTTCGCGTGCATGACAAGGCTATAAGCATGCCGCATGCACCAGCCGTTAATTAGCACAAGCTAATCACGTCGTTGTATAACTCCTTTGTAATAGCTCAATTTGGTTCAGCTAGCTGTATCTAGCACTATCCATGCAACGAGTGGTCAAAACCAAGAAACTAAGAAAAACTGCACTTGCCAAACATCTCTATAGTTTTGCTAAAACTGAGAAAAACTGCAGTTTTTAGAAACCAAAGTATTCATTGCCCACACATTGGAATACCGAGGTTTTCAATTACCATGGTTTTGGAAAAACCGTGTTGCCAAACTAGGCCTTAGCAGTTAAGTCTTAACGTGGTTTGCATTCATTTGCAATTACACTTGTTTTTGCCTCCACTTGATGGAGCCGACAGCTTCCGTTTACCTGAAACGAGTCTTCTTGTTTTGCGGTGGTCATTTTTTTCTAAGTGAACTGCAGTACTTGTTCCTTTGTGCACCATAAGTAAAACTAGCTAATTTTATGAAAATGTATCATGTCACTGTCCGTGACTCTCTCTTTTTAAGTCCACATTTTGTTGGTGGCTCGGTTAACTCCTAGGGTTTTAGCAGTTATGTATAAAAAACATTCTGATCCAGTATTGCTTGTAGTGGTTTGTCCAAAATGTTGAATGATACTGCTTGGAGATGCATATATTGTTTCACCTCTTCACACGCCAATGTATTTTCCATGTTGTGATGAAGGCCTTTTTTGCCTTGTCCACCCGAGAGGCCCTTGAGTTTGCTGGAATGTCGATTAACTTCCGTTCCAGCAAATTCGGGTACTCCATATGTCCTATTTTCAGCAAAGGTCATGATGAAATTTTCCGTGAATTTTTGCATGACTTTGCTAAAAATAGGACATATGGGGTACTTGTGACTAATGCATGGGCCGGGGTACTTGTGACTAATGATGAAAGCTTAGGCTTTTACGGTGCCTCGGCGTCGAAAAACCCTCAATGATAAAAGCTTAGCTTTTAGGATGCCTCGGTGTCGACAAACCCTAAATGATGAGACCATGATCTTGTTCCTTGACAATAACCAACTTTTTGACCAAACTTTGTTCCTATTTAGAGAGAAACATGGCCAACAACGATGAGGCCAAGGGTTCGGGCGGCAAGGCATTCTGGGAGCTGTCCCAGGAGATGGAGGAACAACCTCACTTGTATGAGGACGCCGCCTTCCCCACCGATCCTGAGACCAGTGATGGTACCGCCGAGGATGACCCCACTGATGCCACCACTGATGGTGCCGCCGAGGATGCCACCACTGATGATGGCGGCGCACGCACAGATGGCAGTCAACCGAAGAGGCAACAGAAGGACCGGCGCCCGACCGTGCTCCGCACCCTCAAGGAGGAAGTTACTGAAGTGGACTCCGACGGGAATCCAACGTCGCCCGAACGAATAGTCAAGGGGTACTCGCTTCAGCTCGGGTGCATTCTCCGGAGCACCGTCTCGATCAACACCGAGAACCTGAGGCATCCTGACGGAGGGAATTTGCGCAACCTCCTCTTCACGAAGCTGCATGAACGATACAAGTTCCCCGCTGATTTTGAAAACACAAGCCTCAAAGGGAATAAAGTGAACAATGCTGCCCTCACGAAGATGAGCAAGGCCCTGTCTACTTGGAAAAGCAATGTGAAGAGAATGATCGAGAAAGGTGAGAGTTATGAGAAGATCAAGGAGAAAAATCCTTCGATCACCGAAGATGACTACAACGACTTCAAGATCAATTGCTCGAGCACTGCAAACTCCCAATCAAGTCAGTGGGGGAAAGAAATGCGGGAGCTGAACTTAGGGGAACACAAACTCGGTCCCGGCGGTTACAGAGTGGCGGAGCCTATATGGGACAAGGAGGACGTGGAGCGTGCCGAGCAAGGCCTACCGCCCCGCTTCGAGAAATACAGCGGTAACAAGCAGACCAGGAACTATGTCAGGGCCCGGTACAAGGAGGACCCGATAACAAAAGAGCTTACCACGGATCTGAAGACCATGGCGCTTGAGCTTGTTCTGGTAAGGAATACACCCCCGCGTAATTAGCTCCATATGGTTGCATTCTAATTAATGAAGACAAATTTCTAAATGGTTCACATTCCTTCCGCAGGGGACTGAAAGCAGTAGTGCGGGGTCGACTAAGAGCAACCCTTGGGACACCACTCTTAATAGGGCGTTGAATGTAATGAAGAACAAGGATAAGCTCAGTAAGCCGACGTGAGCTGGTCGTGTGGCCGGCAAAGGCTTGTCCACAAAATGGGGGTCATACTATACCGCTGGTGTGCGGAAGGAGAAAAAGACCAGCTCGGAAAGCCAGGCGCGCGAGGTTCAAGAACTCAAGGCACAGGTGGCGCGGATTCCGGAGATTGTCCAAGAGCAAGTGCCACAACAACTCGGAGCGATGATCACTGCCATTGTGCCTACCTTGATCCAGGGGTTGAGTGCGTGGATTGCGGGCGGCCAACAGGGGCCGCCCCCGATTCCTAGCTTCACGGCCAGCAACTCGCAGAATGCGATGGCGGGGCCATTGGTGTCTCCGGCGGAGGCGGCATGGGTGTCTCCGACGCCGGCACGGGAGCTTAATGCACCCGGGTGTACGCCGGCCGGCACCTCTGCAGCAAGCGGCCCCTCTGTCCACTGCACGCCCGCCGTTGGCGGTGCCTCGACATTAGCCGAGCTCGACGCCATCATCATGGTAACTAATTAAGCCTCTCTCGGTCGAGGACTTCATCTCCTTGCCTTTGACTGGGCATCCCTAACGCCCTACATGTTTTCGCAGGGCGCCGCCGATGTTCCGTGCACTCTCCTGCACTTCGTGAACAACGAGTTGGTCGATGTCGCCAAGGGCAAAATCGTTCAACCGGGCAACCCCTTGTTCCACGGTACCCAGATGCCACCCAACTTGTTTAGGGTTGAACTCGTTCAGGTGCTGCCAGGCTGCGACGAGTTGTTACCTCTGATTCGACCCATCGGGGCCGACGATGATGACGTGATGACCCTTAGCGCCTGCCTGAGCTGGCCCCTGCTTTGGCCGAAGAGCCAGATTCGTTTGGGGGCAGGGGACACCACCCCAAACACAACACCGCCAGTCGTGCCGGCGCCAAGTCGGCCCCATGGCAAGACCGCCGCAACGGTGCCGGACATCCCTATGCCACTGGATCCAAACATGCATATGGCACAGGATCAGAACGGCGATGACGACGATACATTTGGCAACGTCGATCAGTACTTTGCCGAACATGGGTACGATGGCGACTTCATGGGGCCTCCTTCTCAAGAACCCAACCCAACAAAAGACGTGCACGATCTAGCTGGTACCGCGGAGAAGCCAAGTTGCAACAGGCGTCGTCTGCCGTTCAGCTCTCAGGAGACGCCTCCAGCTGCCGACTTCACTGAGCCTCAGATAGGCGAGGTGCAAAATATTATCATCCCAAACATACTCAAGAAGGCGGTCTGTGAACAGAACTCGGTCCCATTACAGGAGAAGAAGAAGGCACGCAAAAGAAAGACAAACAAGGGTGCGAGCCAGCCGACACCGAGTACGATCCGTGCTCAGGACGTGCCACCTTCACCTGAGGATATCTCGAGGAGGGTGCATGTGGCGGGTAGGGCGATGCTACCGACAAATATGCTCAATGCTGCAACCGGTGCTATGCGGAGTCTGCATGACAGTGTTCTTTTTTTGGAGAAGCGGCGTCTCAGAGAGAAGGATGTGGCATACCCGGTTTTCGCGGCCAAGGTGCAAGAGGGCAAGGGCTTTGTGGATAACTCCATCGGGCGTACGATCGTCCTGCGTTTGATGACATCCACGCTATGATGAATCTTCATCCGCTGCACTACACCTTCGTTCGGCTATTTTCGCTGAGTATGGAGATGCGGGTCATTCACGACAAGACCCCGGACATCGTGATAGTCGACCCTTCTACATGCGTGCCAAGATCTTGGGCAGCGCTGGGGACCGGCAAGTCGTGAGTTCTTACCTCGAAGGCATCATTCTGGCAAACCAAGATAAGGATAACTTCCTCGTGCCTTACTTTCCTGAGTAAGTCCTCCCCTCAACCGGCCCGTAACATATGAATTCTTAGATTTCGATCGTTTTTCTTTTAACATTCCGTGTTTTCTGCAGTGACACACATTGCACGCTCATCCTCCTAAGCCCCAAATATTCCATGGCCACGTATTTCGACCCGGACCGTCAGTCGAACGTAGACTACACAAATGTCAAGAAGGTTCTTGATGATGTTCTCCCCGGCTACGCCAAATCTGGAGGCACCTTCACCAGGCCTATTCGTAAGGACGACAAGCACGTGTTCTCCCACAATACGATGTTCTGCTGCGTCAAGCAGCCGCCTGGCGGTCAGAAGGGTGCCTACTACGCCATCCATTGCATGCGGGCGATCGTACGGGACCATCATCAACTTCTGCTACCGAGTAAACTCAAAGATTGGGCCGCGAGCGTGTTGGCAATCTAGGACGCGGACATCAGACAAGAATTCTTTCGCATCCAGTTGGAGTTTGCGGAAATTATCCATCAAGATGTCCTTCGTACCTCGGGGTAGTTCTACCTCAGAAATCAACCGTCCAACAGTGACATCGACACAATGCTACAATTGCAGGCTGACAATGCCCGTTCTTTCATGACTCCCATGATAGACGGCGGCTTCATCCATGCTCCGGTCCCTTGAGTCGAGTCGAAAGCAGCGATGTTGTAATTAAACTTTAACGAACTTGTAGTATGTCTCTTTGGTTTCGAGAGTCGTTCAACTTAGATGTAATCGATGCTATTAATGTCTTGCTTTTCTCTTCTGATCGTTCTGTTGCATACTTATATATTGCTTATGTATTGTCTGTGAATTGGTACTAACATTTCGTTTGGCTAGTGCATAGAGATGCCGTCGTATGTCATGTACAAGGGTAAGGTTCCCGGAGTCTACGACGACTGGGAGGAGTGTCGGTGACAGGTTCACCGATTCAGCGGTAACAGTTACAAAGGGTACACCACTAGGGCCGAGGCCGAATCTAGATACGCCCGCTATCTAGCGGGAGAGGGGAGGGAGCGTTGGAGGAACCGGATGAAGACGAGTTTCATCGTGATGATGCTCATCGTGATGACCGCAGCTCTCTTCTATGTGATGGTAGTTTAGATGATGGATATCGACTTGTAATATGAAGAAAAACTCGCTACTCGCGGTCTCGGGACTTGTAATATAATGTTCTATCTTTGTTCGGTCTTTTCAATTCGGAGACAAATATGATGAATTGTATTCAGAGACTAATATGATGAATTGTATTCAGAGACTAATCTTCTATTGTATTCGACGAATCTGTTGTTGATGTGTGCTGTCTATATTTTGTCCAATTATACATTTTGTAACCTGTGCAAAAAAGAGAAAATAAAAAAATAAATAAAAACTAATATTCATACTAATGGCGCATCACATCACAGTGCGCCATTAGTATGCCAAAGGATACTAATGGCGCATCGTTAAACAGTGCGCCATTAGTATGCCATAGTTACTAATGGCGCATCTTGTTGTTGTGCGCCATTAGTATGCCAAAGCACCTGGGTATACATGGCCCCCTGGGAGGCATACTAATGGCGCATTGTTGTATATACTAATGGCGCATCCAGTGGTGCGCCATTAGTATACCAGATACTAATGGCACACCAGTGGTGCGCCATTAGTAAAATATACTAATGGCGTGGCACTAATGGCGCACCACTAATGCGCCATTAATGGCCAAATTAGGTGCGCCATTAGTAGGCCTTTTCCTAGTAGTGATTATATCTTCTTGAAAACAGCCACCATCCCTACCTATCATGGCATTTCCATAGCCATTCCGAGATATATTGCCATGCAACTTCCATCATCATCATATACATGACTTGAGCATTTATTGTCATATTGCTTTGCATGATGTTTTCATGGCTTGTCCGTTTTTGATGTCATTGCTATGCTAGATCATTGCACATCCCGGTACACCGCCGGAGGCATTCATATAGAGTCATATCTTTGTTCTAGTATCGAGTTGTAATATTGAGTTGTAAGTAAATAAAAGTGTGATGATCATCATTATAGAGCATTGCCACATAAAAAATAAAAAAGAAAAAAAGAAAAAAAAGGAAAGGACAAAGAAGCCTAAATAAAAAAGGGGGCCAAACAAGCCCACCAGAATAAAAAAGAAAAAAAAGGAAAGAAAAGGGGGCAACGTTACTATCCTTTTTCCACACTTGTGCTTCAAAGTAGCACCATGTTCTTCATATAGATTGTCTCTATGTTGTCACTTTCATATACTAGTGGGAATTTTCATTATAGAACTTGGCTTGTATATTCCAACGATGGGCTTTCTCAAATGCCCTAGGTCTTCATGAGCAAGCAAGTTGGATGCACACCCACTTAGTTTCTTTTGTTGAGCTTTCATACATTTATAACTCTTAGTGCATCCGTTGCATGGCAATCCCTACTCCTCACATTGACATCAATTGATGGGCATCTCCATAGCTCGTTGATTAGCCGCGTCGTTGTGAGACTTTCTCCCTTTTTTGTCTTCTCCACATAATCTCCATCATTATACTCTATTCCACCTATAGTGTTATATCCATGGCTTGCACTCATGTACTGCGTGAGGGTTGAAAAAGCTGAAGCGCATTAAAAAGTATGAACCAATTGCTCGGCTCGTCATTGGCGTTGTGCATGATGGGAGCATTTTTGTGTGACGAAAATGAAGCATGGCCAAACTGTATGATTTTGTAGGGATAATCTTGCTTTGGCCTTGTTGTTTTGAAAAGACATGATTGCTTTATTGGTACACTGGAAGTATTATCATTTTTTATGTCAAATGATAGACCATTGCTTTGAATCACTCATGTCTTAATATTCATGCCATGATTAGACATATGATCAAGATTATGCTAGGTAGAATTCCACATCAAAAATTATCTTTTTATCATCTACCTACTCGAGGACGAGAAGGAATTAAGCTTGGGGATGCTGATACATCTCCGTCGTATCTATAATTTTTTGTCATGCCAATATTATTCAACTTTCATATACTTTTGGCAACTTTTTATACTATTTTTGGGACTAACATATTGATCCAGTGCCCAGTGCCAGCTCCTGTCTGTTGCATGTTTTATGTTTCGCAGAAAACCAATATCAAACGGAATCCAAACGGGATAAAAATGGACGGAGAATTATTTTGGAATATTTGGGATTTTCCGGAGGAAGAATCAACGCGAAACAGTGTCCGAGGTGGCCACGAGACAGGGGGGGTGCGCCCTCCCCCCTAGGCGCGCCCTGGACTCTCGTGGGCCACCCATAAGGCGGTTGACGCTCTTCTTTTGCCGCAAGAACGCTAATTTTACAAGAAAAATCTGGGCGAAAGATAGACCCCAATCAGAGTTATGGATCTCCAGATATAAAGGAAACGGTGAAGGGGTAGAATCAAAAAACGCTGAAATAGAGAGATAGATCCAATCTCGGAGGGGCTCTCGCCCCTCCCAAGCCATGGGAGCCAAGGACCAGAGGGGAAACCCTTCTCCCATCTAGGGAGGAGGTCAAGGAAGAAGAAGAAGAAGGGGGCCTCTCTCCCCCTTGCTTCCGGTGGCGCCGGAGCACTGCCGAGGGCTATCATCATCACCACGATCTTCACCAACACCGTCGTCATCTTCACCAACATCTCCATCACCTCCCCCCTTCTATATCCAGCGGTCCACTCTCGGGCATCCCGCTGTACCCTCTACTTGAACATGGTTCTTTATGCTTCATATTATTTTCCAATGATGTGTTGCCATCCTTTCTGAGTAGATTTTCGTTGTCCTATCAGTCACTGATGAATTTCTATGATTGGTTTGAGTTGCATGTTTTATTATTGGTGCTGTCCTATGGTGCCCTCCGTGTCGCGCAAGCGGGAGGGATTCCCGCTATAGGGTGTTGCAATGCGTTCATTATTTTCTTATAGTGGGTTGCTTGAGTGACTGAAACACAAACCCGAGTAAGTAGGTTGTTGCATATGGGATAAAGAGGACTTGATACTTTAATGCTGTGGTTGGGTTTTAACTTAATGAAAGTTACAGATGCTTTCTAGAGTTCCAATCATAAGTGCGTATGATCCAACAAGAGAAAGTATGTTAGCTTATGCTTCTCCCTCAAATAGAATTGCAATTGTGATTACCGGTTTAGTAACATAGTCAATTGCTTAGGGACAATTTCACTACTCCTACCACCACTTTTCCATACTCGCTATATGTACTTTATTGCATCTTTATCTAAACAGCCCCTACTTTTTATTTACATGTTCTTTATTATCTTGCAAACCTTTCTTATCAGTCCTACAATGTACTTCTAGTTTCATACTTGTTCTAGGTAAAGTGAACGTCAAGCGTGCGTAGAGTTGTATCGGTGGTCGATAGAACTTGAGGGAATATTTATTCTACCTTTAGCTCCTCGTTGGGTTCGACACTCTTACTTATCGAAAACTGTTGTGATCCCCTACACTTGTGGGTTATCATGGGGCCAGGTGCACCGTCGTTCGGAGACCTGCTCTGGACGGGAACCCTCTTCCTCCCTAGTGAGCGTAGCCAGCCCGGCACGCTCGATGGCGCTTGCCATGACGTGCTGCATGGTGTCGACGACGCCTGTGCAGCAAGCTGCCTCGCCGATCTTCTCGGCGAGGTCCGCCTCTCGAACGAGCCTACGTGCAACCCAGGCACGGACTGTCCCGAGAACCGCCTTGTTAGCCTCCTCGACCAGCTCCACGTCGCCAGCGAGCCTGCTGGGGACTTGGAGTCAGTTGGCTCCACCGACCCGATGCTTGTCGACTCCGACACAGCATCGCTTGACGCCTTCCCCACCAACATAGTGGTCATTGACGACCCTCTTCTCCGAGCCGACAACAGTAGCAACACCGTCACCGAGGTGCTGGTTATCAGTCATGACGCCTGCTCCGGCGAAAACTCCCATGACGCCCTGTAGATGGCGCTGCACGACCTGTCCGTCCCCATCCCGGCCGACGCCGACGCCGATACATTAGAGGCACGCCGTGTTCATCTCGTCGAAAGCGCCAACAGGCTTGCCAGCATGAGACGCCTTTCCGAAGCCTACCAGCGTGAGATGGACCGCACCGTCGGTGGCACGCCAGCTCCTGGTGGGCCTAGCCGCGTCGGCGCGACCCGACAGCATGGTGCGACCATCGCCAGCATGTTCAGGGCAGATCACCCCGTTTACACCACGCCTGCGGAGAACATTTGAGCTGCCCAGGCAGCAGCAGATGAGCTAGACAAGCTCGACGACGACGAGCGTTGCTACATGACGGAGCGTGTCCAGCGGCTCATCCATGCGGCCAGCGAGCAGCATGAGGCCTCCTGTTGCACTGGAGCACCCGACCAGGAAAACAACGATACGCCTCCTCGACGGGACCTCGGCGCGACCTCCTGGATGTCGTCAGCAGGCAGCGCCCGCGAGCGGAAAAGCAAGGAGCCGCTGCTAGCCGCAGCCAGACTCACCTCTCCATCAAGCGTGACACAGAAGGCCACCCTCGTGCCGTGGAACGACGAGGCAAACCGCCTCCTCCTCCGCCTCGCGGGGAGAGATATCCCACCGCACCGCCTGTCGCGCACCCGACACTCGGCGACCGCCTTGGTTGCTGCGAGGGAGTCGGTGAGAATGATGCCCGCCATCGGATTGACCGCCTGGCGCGATCCCTGGCACTGGAAGAAGAAGATGATGTCGGCCCGCCCTGTTTCGGATCCCGCATCCACGACGAGCCCTTCCCCAAAGGGTTCTCACTCCCAAGATACAAGCCGAAGTACAAGGACTCGGTGAAGCCGGAAGACTGGTTGATCGACTATTCCACTGTAGTCAGCATAGGAAACGTCAACAGGCGCATTGCCATGAAGTACGTCCCCCTCATGCTTCAAGGCATGGCACGCACCTGGCTGAACAGCCTCAAGCCGTACAACATCAAGAGCCGGCTAGACTTCACGGAGGTCTACATCCGTAACTTCACCAGCACATACAAGCGGCCTCCCAAGCCCCGCCAGCTCTCCTTATGTGTCCAAGGCCCCAACGAATCAACCCGCGACTACCTTACGTGTTGGGCCGAGCTCCCTAACTCTTGCGAGGGCATGCATGAGGTGCAAGCGATAGAGTACTTCACCACCGGGTGCCGAGAGGGCACTCTCCTCAAGCACCAACTTCTCTGCGATGAGCCGGCTACCTCGACGAGCTGCTGATCATAGCAGACAACTATGCCCCAGCCAACTCCTCGATGAAGACCGAGCTCTGAGTGGACGCCTCTGGAAAGGTGCTTCCTCCGGCTCCCAGGTCGCCGGCTGGCAACTCCAACGGACGCTCCCAACAGAACGACAGAAAGCGCAAGGCTCCAATGCCGCCTGAGGGTGTCCTGGATGAGGGGGTATCCGGACAGCCGGACTATGTACTTTGGTCGAACAGTTGGACTATGAAGATAGAAGATTGAAGACTTCGTCCCGTGTCCGGATGGGACTCTCCTTAGCGTGGAAGGCAAGCTTGGCGATTTGGATGATATATCTCCTTCTCTGTAACCGACTCTGTGTAACCCTAGCCCCCTCCGGTATCTATATAAACCGGAGGGTTTAGTCCGTAGGACACATCAACAATCATACCATAGGCTAAATTCATTAAAGTCTCTCTCTCTGACAGGAGACTCTTGGACGAACTATATCCGGCCTAAGTGGGGCACGGATGACAAAGAAAATCGCCTCCCACCCGCCACCACTTCATAGCCACTATCGATGACCTAACAGACATGCTTGACTTCGACTCCGACGACATCGGTGATATGGATGTCAACGTAGGGGACGATCTGGAACCACCGCCCACGGGGCGCTGGACTGCCACTTCATCATATGACATCTACATGGTGGACACGCCTAAGGAAGACCACGGTGACAAGAAGGACAGAACGGAGGATAAACCCCCCGGCAAACAAAAACGACGGAATTGGCACCACTCTAAGTCGAGTCACAGTAAAAATAGCGAAAACAGCGCAAGGAAAAACAACACCCCGGTTGACTCTGAAGGCGATAATTTGAACCCAGCAACAGAGCAAGGAGAGCCAGGTCACGCCGAATAAACGCCCGATCACAGCGATCCCGAGGGCCGAACTCATCAAACTACCCATGAAGGTGAGGATAGTCCGGTTGACGACACATTCATCATCCCGGAAAAACGTCTGAAGCAAGATAACCTCCGCACAAAGCTTCTGGCCACGGCAAGGAGCCTAAAGAAGCTGAAGCAAAGGCTTAAAGCCGCGCAGGATACGCTCAACCGAAGATGGAACAAGGTGCTAGACACCGAAGGAAAATTTGGCGATGATCGCCACACAAAGAGCTACCCAAAGCGCAAGCTGCTGCCTGAATTTGATTATGAGGCCGCAGCTCCCATTCCACCAAAGAACAATATGGCCACTCGGCTGGACCAATCACCTCATGGCCGCGATAGATTAGCCACTGATACCGCACACAATTTACGTGAGCTCCTGGACAAAAAGGACGATGCGGCCACGTCCATCTACGGGTCCAGAGGACATGCTCTGACGCGCGATTATGGTCACCACAATGATCACACTGATCGAATACCAGTCCGGAATCAACACTGCACGCAACAACAGCTGACAGCATGCCGGGACATGGCTAGATACAGAGGGGCTGTGCACCCTTTGTGCATCACCGATGAGGTGTTGGATTACGAATTTCCACAAGGATTCAAACCCGTGAATATAGAGGC
This sequence comes from Triticum aestivum, assembly GCF_018294505.1. NCBI lineage: Eukaryota > Viridiplantae > Streptophyta > Magnoliopsida > Poales > Poaceae > Triticum > Triticum aestivum. The sequence goes on from NC_057813.1 coordinate 694,372,163, forward strand.
ATACGACCGAACGACAGACCCTAGGGTCTGTATTGAAGATTTTATCCTTCACAGACACATGGCTCATGGGGATGGCCCCCACGCCATCAAATACCTGCCCCTCAAGTTGAAAGGACCAGCTCGACACTGGCTGAAGACCCTCCCCGAAAAATCAATTGGAAGTTGGGAGGAACTTGAGGATGCTTTCAAGGCCAACTTTCAAGGGACCTATGTCCGACCTCCAGATGCAGACGATTTAAGTCACATAATACAGCATCTCAGAGAGTCAGCCCGCAAGCTTTGGAACAGATTCCTCACTAAGAAGAATCAAATTGTCGACTGTCCGGATGCCGAAGCCTTAGCGGCCTTCAAGCATAGTATCCAAGATGAGTGGCTCGCCAGACACCTCGGCCAAGAAAAGCCAAGGACGATGGCAGCCTTAACAAGCCTCATGACCTGCTTTTGTGCGGGCGAAGACAGCTGGTTGGCCAGTAGAGGCACAAGTGACCCAGGCACATTCAAAATTCGAGATGGCAACGGGAAGCCACGACACACTAAGCACAAGAATCAGAATGACGATAGTCTGGACAACACGGCGATCAACGCCGGATTCAGGGGACCTCAACCCGGTCAAGGAAAGAAGCCATTTAAGGGCAGTAAAGAGGGACAGTCCGGCCTGAATAAAGTCCTGGACAGATTGTGCCAAATTCATGGCACTTCAGAAAAATCAGAAAATCATACCCATAGAGAATGTTGGGTCTCCAAGCAGGCCGGCAAATTAAACGCAGAACACAAGGGAAGGGACACACCAAGAGAAGACGAGGATGAGCCTCGCCAGCCGAACACGGGGGGGGGGGGCAGAAAAAATTCCCACCAGAAGTCAAAACGGTAAACATGGTACACGCAACTCACGTAGAGTTTGTCGCCCCGAAATTCAACCCCTGGGTGGCCTGCCCAATCACTTTTGATCACAGGGACCACCCCGGCCAGTATCCGGCATGGAGGATCGGCTGCCTTGGTGCTTGACCCAATAATTGATGGATACCATCTAACTCGAGTCCTAATGGACGGTGGCAGTAGTCTTAATCTGATATATTAAGACACCATCCGCAAGATGGGGATAGACCCATCCAGAATAAGGAAAAATAGTTCGACCTTGAATGAAGTTATACCAGGTGTTGAGGCCCACTGCTGGGGCTCCCTCATATTAGAAGTGACATTCGGTTCTCCCGACAACTTCAGAAGCGAGGAACTAGTCTTCAACATCGCTCCCTTCAGCAGCGGTTATCATGCGCTACTCGGAAGAACGACCTTCGCTTGATTTAACGCAATACCGAACTACGCCTGCCTTAAACTTAAGACGCCCGGTCCATGTGGCGTCATACCCATTGGCGGAAAGAAAGAACAGTATGTGGCGGCTCTAATATCCGAACATTAAGCAGGCCTCTCCTACCAGAAGCATGATCGGTAGTCAAGACCAACGGACACGGTTAGACGAGTCCAGTCCACCATTTTTTACAACAGCCCGGATAAACCTGAGCTAGGTGTTGTACATGTATCCCCATAAATGTTACCAGGGGCTGCAAACATGTAATAAAGCCCATAATTCGGCTTGCCTCATTAATAGGCAAATATCTCATATCTTTAATATCCATCGAGAATAACCAACTTTTCGCACGCTTACTCTTTTACATGAGTTTTCATTTTTACAAACATTATTCGTGCGACACCCTTCCAGGATACGGCACAATGGAGACAAAGGCGCAGACGTGCAACAGGGCCCCGCTCAAAGGTTTCTCTTTAGATTAAGCCCCTGTGTAAACCTTCTTTACTGTCTTTTGTTGCTTGACATCCCGTGGGTATTCAATACACCCACAATGGATATTGGCGTCATAGGCATTTCACCACGACAGATCAATGCACGTACCTAGAAATATAGGGTTCATAATCAAGGGCGTTGCTCAGCCCAGTATATGTTATAAAGTTCGAATACCTTAGGGAGTGTTTGGCGTCACGAGTTAGGCCTTATATGCATCAGCTCTGAATCGTGTCTTTGGTCAAATGTTGGGTTTGCCTGGCTCCTGGGTTTCGTGCCTTACGTTCCGTTCTATCGGCTAAGGCGGCCAAAGGGGAACTACTGCGATTGTGCCCTGGTTATTCCGGATGAGCACCTCAGTAGAGAAAGCCGAAAACTGACTGTCATGATACAGCAAGAGACTGGTCAACCACTCGAAGACCCATCAGAATCTATAGGATTCCTCCGTATTAATGAAGGACCGTATCCCGGTCACGTACATACGTGCCCCTATACGGATGCACGCAGATGTACTATGGGCTACTTAGTAGCCCCACCATTAAAACTCCCATGGCTAATTGAAGGTGTTACAGGTATATAGTCTGGTTGCCTGGTTCGACGTGCGATCACCTCCTTAATGGACCAAGACGTTGGATCAAGTGTGAGTACGCATATACCTTTCGAACACCCCAGCATTATATGCGTGGAGGCTAAAGCCAACGATTGCTAACTTTCAAGTTATATGAATACATAAACGGCCGCACAGGAGGTAGTACAACACTTTCAGGAAAAATTATAAACACAGCCTTTATATTTAACACATAATTGTTTACAATTCAGTGATCTGTCACTCGAACATGACATTCTTCGAACACTGAGCCTCTATTCTACGGGCACCTTCTATGACCTGCTCGAAGTAGTGCTCGGCTGGGTCTTGGCTTCCTGCCGGACCCTGGGTTGCAACGCTGATGGCCTCCATATCTGCCCAATATGTCTTAACACGGGCAAGAGCCATCCGCGCACCCTCTATGCACGCCGACCTCTTCACGGCATCGATTTGCGATCTGGCGCCAAATAAATGTTGCACCAAATCAAAGTAACTATCCGGCTTTGGTCCCTTCAGTCATAGATGGTCTATTACAGACCTCATTGCAAGATCGGACAACCTATGGAGCTCGGCTATAGCAGCCATCTTCTCACTCAATGGTAATGAGCGCGCTGGAGCATTAAATTGCGACCAGAACAGCCTTTCCATTTCGTTATCTTTATGATCTTTGAACAACTTGGTCGCATCAGCCGCACTCTTCGCCAAGTCCGCATACTCATCTGCAGCGCTCCATAGCTTATCCAACGGAGCAGACTTTGGATCTAAAAACTTCATCCGTAACAAATAAGGATTTCCAGCCACGATTTCTCCGTCTTGTCGAAGTTCCTCCCGTGCATCTCTAATTTCAGAGCGCGTCTCCTTAGCCGAATCTAGCACCTTATTCAGGTCAGCCGCCTTTGCCTGATTCTCCTTTTCGAGAAGCTCATACCAGTCGGCGGCGTCCCTCAGCTCTACAGCCATCTCGGCTATCTTTTCTTAGCTTCGACGATGAGCAGCCTGTTTGGCTCTCAAGTCTTCGGCTACCTTTAGGGCAGCCGCATTGCCAGCCCGGGCCTGTTCCTTGGCTAGGGCGAGTTCCGCCCTCAGGGTCTGAATGGCAACAGCTCCACCTGCAGCCACATCATATTATATTAATATTTCAATCCTCTTCATATTTCCTAAAGAAAATAAGGAAAAAACGAGCACATACTCTGTGACTCGTCAGTCCGCTTATCTATAAGCGTGACGTCGGTATCCACCACATCAATTTGTCGCCTTAGTTCGGCAAGTTTAGAATTCCGGTCTATTGCCGAACTCTTAGCCACCTGCATATAAATGTAGTACAATCATTACCTGAGAGTGTGATCCTCCGTTTGCCGCCTAGGGCTGGCAACTAGAGTCTCTGGGGCTACTATCTATACGGATCACACCTAGCGCGTGCAGAACAATCAAAAATTACGTATTTTATTGCGTACCTCGAAGCCTTTGAGTAAACTTCCAAAAGCTTCACTTAACCCGCTTGTGGCGGACGAAATCTTCTCCAACACCGTACTCATCAGCGTACGGTGACGCTCCGAGAGAGCGGCTTGCTCCAGGAGGCTCGCTAGCGTGTTCGGCCGGGTACAGGATTGTTTCGGACCTTTCTCATCACCCGCCAAGGGGACCGAATGCGCCGGGCTCGGGACGGCCGAAGTGTCAGCTTCCGGCCTTAGCAGATCTGAGCTCCTCCGTGACGACCCCTCATGGTCGCCCGCCCCATGGGGCGGAGAGGCAGGTGTGGTTTCACTCTCCATCATCTCCGGAAGAAGATCCCCCGAAGAAGAACCCTGTTGAGAGGAGCTACTAGCCGGACTGCATAAAATAGATCCTGGTTACTTTTCTCACAGGCAAATGCAATAGCTTCTTGTTTATCATTATCTTACAGCTCGGTGGAGAGCTAGCCCGTTTGCGGGCACGATGCGGTGAGGGCGCCCTTCGTGGCAGGGCCCCCAGGAGAATTTTTCTTCCCTTGCTTAGGCACCTCCGCCTCCAAATCTTTGGAGGTAGCCCTCTTTTTCTCGCGGGGGGAGAAAACCTTAGATTCACCTCCCCTATCGTCCTCCTCCGTGGAAACATTAATTCCCCAGGTTCGGATGCACAATGTGTGAAGCTCACTCTTGGCTTCTCCACTCCTCCCTTCGTCTTTCTCCGATGGCACTTGTCTAAGCGCCCGCTCAAGCATCCTGGCTATCACCGGACCGGGCGAGCCCTCAGGAAGCGGGGCCGGACACCTGATTCTCTCCGCCTTACTAAGCCAATCCTGGTCGCGGACAGTTTTTCAGAACAGTATTATCACAAATATAAACAAAGTGTTCGGTCATAGAGTTACTTACTTGGGTATCTGGGCAATTGCAGCTCAGGCCCGCATCCTCGGTGGTTTCCGGACACTTTATTCGTGGTACAAAGAACAACTTATACATTCTTTCAAGCGTCATGCCGAAGAAGTGCTGAACGGTTCACGGCCCTTCTGGATTGAACTCCCACATCCGGAGAGATAGACGTTTACACGGCAGGGCCCGCCGAACTAGCATTACCTGAATTATTTTGACAAGACTAATATCCCTCTCAAGAAGCTCCCGAATTCGGCTCTGCAACTTTGGTACATCGTTTGCAGACCCCCAGTCCAGTCCTATGTTGGCCCATGACGCCAGTTGTGGCGGAGGGCCCGAGCGGAAGGCGGGGGCGGCCGCCCACTTCGTGCCTCGGGGAGCTATGATGTAAAACCACCTCCGTTGCCACAGATTGGACACCTCCGGGAAAGAACCTTCTGGCCATGGAGCATCGGTGTTTCTGCTTATTGCGGCACCCCAACACTCTGCATGTCACCCCTCAATCATCTTCGGCTTCACATTGAAGGTCCTGAGCCATAGGCCGAAGTGGGGGGTGATGTGGATGAAGGCTTCGCACACGATGATAAACGACGATCTGTGGAGGATGGAATCCGGAGCTAGATCGTGAAAATATAGCCCGTAATAGAACATGAGCCCCCTCTCGAAGGGATCAAGTGTAAAGCCCAAGCCCCGGAGGAAATGAGAAACGAATACGACACTCTCGTTGGGTTCGGGAGTGGGGATGACCTGCTCAGGGGCAGGAAGCCTGTGCCTAACATCGGCTGTTAGATATCTGGCCTCCCTAAGCTTCGCAATGTCCTCCTCTGTGACAGAGGAGGCCATCCACCGACCTTGAAGGTTGGATCCGGACATGGATGAAGATCCGAAGTACCTAAGCTTGAGCTTCGGGTGTTGGAACTCGGGAGGCGGAAAGGCGCAAGCGTGCTAAGAAAGGGATAGGCCTTGACCCCTCTATAAAGGGGGGAGAATATCAAGCATCCCCAACGTAAACATTTGAGACTTGCCGAAAAACACGGAGTCATGCCAACAGGTGTGGTGGGGTTACCTATACCCGTATTGATGATAATCCCGCAATAATAGGGACACGATCTCTTCTTTGACAAGACGTGCCAAAAGAACCGCCTCGCAATATGTGCGGTATCTGGTTATGGAAAAATGGCTCGAATAAGAGCCGGCCCGTAGCGTGGTGTCACACTACGAAGAGTTGTCAGCAGATTAGATTCGTGGTTTGTTATGTTCTCTACGGTGGTATATGAAACTTGTCTTGCAACGCCGGACACGGTCCTTGTGTTCGGAATTTATCTTGGAGTATTCGGAGATGGAACCCGCCTCGCAATACCAAAGCCAATCTACACGCCGGACACATCGTCATTTAATCCTGGTTCAGGGGCTACTGAGGGAGACCTGGATAACGGCGTATCCAGACAGCCGGACTATGTACTTTGGCTGGACTGTTGGACTATGAAGATACAAGATTGAAGACTTCGTCTCGTGTCCGGATGGTACTCTCCTTGGTGTGGAAGGCAAGCTTGGCGATTTGGATGATAGATCTCCTTCTCTGTAACCGACTTTGTGTAACCGTAGCCCCCTCCGGTGTCTATATAAACCGGATGGTTTAGTCCGTAGGACACATCAACAATCATACCATAAGCTAGCTTCTAGGGTTTAGCCTCTACGATCTCGTGGTAGATCAACTCTTGTAATACTCATATCATCAAGATCAATCAAGCAGGAAGTAGGGTATTACCTCCATCAAGAGGGCCCGAACCTGGGTAAACATCGTGTCCCCAGTCTCCTATTACCATTAGCCTTAGACGCACAGTTCGGGACCCACTACCCGAGATCCGTCGGTTTTGACACCGACACCGCGTTCCACCAGCCGGCAGGTGGCCACAGTCGAAGATAAACAGCCCGAAGGGCAGCCCGCGCCCAAGCGTCCGAAGGGCGGCAGGCCGGCTTGGCAGCCAGCTTTCTCCTACGAGCAAACCCTTGATACCCCCTGCAAGTTCCACAGCGGTGCGAAGATGTGCAACCACACAACTCGGAAATGTCATTGGCTCACATGGATCTCCAAGGGCGAGGGACTTTTGCCTCCTCCGCCTGCTGGCCAGCCGCCTCCGGCTCCTCAATAGCCGGCCGCTCGCCCAGTAGTCGGATCCATCCACGATGAGTTCCCTGGAAAACATGCGGCCTATGTCATCTTCACAAGCCAAGCTGAGGTCAAGCGCAGCCGGCGCCGACAGCACCAAGATGTCAATGTAGTTGCCTCCAAGGACCCAGAATTCATGCATTGGTCGAAAAAGCCTATCAGCTGGAGCCGGGCTGATCACCCACGGGTGATGCTGACTCTAGGCTCTTACGCATTGGTATTGGATGCCACCTTTGCAACTGAAAGGCAGGCCGCCCGCTTCTCCCGAGTTCTGATTGATGGAGGAAGTAGCATCAACATCCTGTATTGAGACACCATGGAGAAGCTGAACATCAAGACAAAGCAACTCATCCCCAGTCAGACTGTGTTCCACGGCATTGTGCCCGGCCTGTCCTGCTCACCAATCGGCAAGATCAAGATATATGTCCTCTTCGGAGACAAAGATCACTTCCGCCAAGAAGCAATTTGGTTTGAAGTGGTGGACTTAGAGAGCCTTTACCACACCTTACTTGGCCGACCTGCCTTGGCCAAGTTCATGGCTGTGCCCCACTATGCTTACCTCAAGATGAAGATGCCGGGCTCCAAGGTCATCATCACCGTAGTCGGAGACTACAAGAAATCCTCTGCCAGCGCTGCAGCTGGAAGTTGGCTCGCCGAGTCCCTCGTGATTGCCGCTGAGAAGAAGATCCTTGACCGGGTTGTGGCCATGGCCAGCAAGCAGCCAGACCTGTCGCTAGACCCCAAGGAGTCGGAAGGTCAGGGCTCCTTCCATCCGACCAAGGAAACGAAGAAGAGACCTCTAGACCCAGTGTCGGTGTCAAAACCGGCAGATCTCGGGTAGGGTGTCCCGATCTGTGCGTCTTAGGCTGATGGTAACAGGGAGCAAGGGACACAATCTTTACCCAGGTTCGGGCCCTCTCGATGGAGGTAAAACCCTACTTCCTGCTTGATTAATATTGAAGATACGAGTACTACAAGAGTAGATCTACCATGAGATCATAGAGGCTAAACCCTAGAAGCTAGCCTATGATTGTATGATTGTAATTGTGATCGGCCTTCTAAGGACCAACCTCTCTGGTTTATATAGATACCGGAGAGGGCTAGGGTTTACATGGAGTCAGTTACAAGGAAGGAAATATAATATCCGGATCGCCAAGCTTGTCTTCCACGGAAAGGAGAGTCCCATCCGGACACGGGACGGAGTCTTGAGCCTTGTATCTTCACGCTCCAATAGTCCGGACGATGTATATAGTCCGGCTGTCCGGATACCCCCTAATCCAGGACTCCCACAGTAGCCCCTGAACCACGCTTCAATGACACTGAGTCCGGCACGCAGTATTGTTTTCGGCATTGCAAGGCGGGTTCCTTCTCCGAATACTCCAAGGTAATTATCGAACATGTAGACCGTGTCCGGATCTGCAAAATGATCTTCATATATCTCCGTAGAAAGAATGATATTTCACAAATGTACTTTGCTGACAACTTTTTAGATGTAACATGTCATTACGGTTGGGTCATTATTCGAACCGTTTTCCTTCAACCAGCCACAACGCATATTGCAAGGCGGTTTCCTTGACACGTCTTGTCAAAGGAGAGATTGTGTCCCCTTATCAAGGGATTCTCATCAATACGGGTACGGGTAATCCCGCCAGGCCATCAATCATGGTGCTTGGGAGGTAAGCTATTCCCAAAGGACAAGTGGGGAGGCGCACCGCTTCCATCGCTTCTATAAAGGGATAAGAGTTCCCCATTTTCACCCACGCCTTCTTCCTCCTTTGCCCACTCTTGCCCCCTCAAGCTCTAGCGCCCTCTCCCAAGTCTTCTACACATAGCTAAACATGTCCGGAGCAGGAGGCAAGTGGGTGGCTTCCACTGTGAAGGAGAAGGATATCGCGAATCTTCGGGAGGCCGAATACTTGGCCACAGACATAGCGCACCGGCTACTAGATGACGGGCAGGTTACTCCAACTCCACCACGGCCGCCCATAGCGAGGAGGGGTGGCTGCCCAGGGGGAAGCCCCTAGCGCGATCGTAAGTATTCGCACTCTGTTATGACTTTACTTCAAACTCTTTTTTTTATAACGCCAAACATATATATAGTTCGGCCAGGATTCATCCCGAGGTATCTTCTTCGGATGGATCCCTGAGCGATTCAGAGATGAACTCGCTCCCGACAGCCACTACTCCTCAACCCGCGGATGACATGGAGGTACTGTCCCGAAGGCTCCCAGAGCGGGGGGAGGTAATCCTGGAGACGCCCCAAGGCGGAATTCCAGATGTCAGACACGCGGGGTTCAAGATCCCCGCGGATCGTGTCGGTGAGAGCCACAGTAGGCCGGGCTCTCAACCGAACACTGTTCCGAAGCCTTCAATGCTTCCGGACTCAGGCGGGCAGCCCCTCGTTAGGGAGGACGAGCCGTCTGTGTCGAGGACTTCCGTTGCGCCCGAGGCACCGGATTGTCTGCTGGAAGCGCTTCATGGCGCTTCCATGGATGAAGAGCACCATACTCTTATGAGTGCGGTGATTCAGAAGGTTTCGTCCGCCAAGAGCGGACTAACTGAAGCTTGCACCAGCCTCCTAACAGGCTTTGAGGTAAGTAATAAAAATGTGTGAAGTTACCACCCGATAGGTAGTAGCCCCTGATACTCTGTTTGGTGTTCTGAAGGAAAAACCAAATGGAGGGTCAATTATAATCCGCAGGAGTCTAATAATATGCGTGAATGTGAATAAGCAGGTTGTGCTGCTTGCTGCTGCTGTCCGCACAGCCGAGATAGCCGGACTAAAACGGGATCTGGAGCAGGCGCAGGGAGAGCTCGACCTCACGAAGAGGCAGCTCGAAAAGAGCAAAGGTGAGTGATTCCTGCTCTCACATAATGAAGGGTATATAAAATTGGTTATTCGAACGATGAAAGTCGTGATTTTGTAACAGGGGCTACCACCGAAGTGGCCTCTCTGAAGAAAGCGCTGTCCGAGGCCGACGACAAGGCGGCCTTGGAACGCACAGAGCGCGAGAAGCAAGATGCCCGAGTGGCCGAGGTACAACAAGAGCTCCAGGAGCTCGGCAAAAAGTTTGAGTTCGTGGAGCATGAGCTTAAGGTGAAAGAGGCCGATCTTGCGAAGGCCCTTGCAAGTATAAAAGACGCCAAGGCCGAAGCCGAGATGGCACAGTAGGAAATCCAGGAGGCCAAAAAGATAGCGGCGGGTAAGAAATTCTTTATGCAAAGAAAACATGTGGAGGAGGCGTTTCTTTTACTTACCCGAGTTCGAAGCTCTCCAGGGGCATTCGAAGATCTGCCACGCAGCATATCAGATGCCGCAGAATTCTACCGTGCCCAGGAGGGGATCTCAACGGATAAGCTCTTCTGGTCCCAGTATGCTGGGGCCGAACTTCCAACGCCTTTGAGTGACCAACTGAAGCAGTTGGTTGAACTCCACAGGGCGGCCGAAGCGGCTATGAAGGATTTCATAGTCCGGATGTGGCCCGGTGAGCCCCTGCCCGCCAGCTACTTCGGCCTGATCAAGCGGATGGTGAATGTCTGTCCATGGCTTGAAGTGATCAAACAATCCGTTTGCATTGAGGGTGCCCGCCGGGCCTTTGCCCATGCGAAGGTGCGTTGGGGCAAGCTGGATGCAGAGAAGCTGGTGAAGGACGGGCCGCCTGAGGGCAAGGTGCATCGCTATCCCGAGAACTATTATGAAGGCGTTATGAAGGGCGCTCGTCTCCTGGCCGATGAATATACCAAGGTCACTATTTTAGAATGAATTCACTTCTGTCATGTTTCTAATATAAGGACGAAGTTACTTGCGCTATGTGGCACTTTTTGATTTAAAATATTACCATATGTGCGGCTATTTATAAAATTCTGAAAGTAGGCCAGTTGTCGGCTTCCGCCCCCACGCAACTAGTACTGGGGTGTTCGTGGAAAACCCAGACACTCTTTATCCAAATGTTTGGTCCCTTAAGGAGGTGTCCGGCATAGCGAATAAGGCAATCGAACTATGCGGCTTTATAACTTTCACTTAGCCATAGAAGTCTACAATTTTAAATTTCGGCGAAGCCCCTAGAATCCGGAAGGCCGAATTGGGGTGCTATATACGCCTAGATCGGACGAAGCCGATTTATCGCCTAAAGCGGAAAAATATTTAAGGATTTGAAGAACTCTCGAACAGCGACCAGCTCTCGCCATATCATGTCGGTCAGTTTTCTGCTTTCTCTACTGAGGTGCTCGTCCGGAAGAACCGGGACACAATCGCAGTATTTCTCCCTGCGCTACCTTAGCCGATATAACGGAACGTAAGGTACCAAAACAAGGGAGCGGGGCTAACCCAACTGTAGACCCAAGACACGATTCAGAGCTGATGCATATAATGCTATAAGTTCGGGGTGCCGCACTGTTGAAAGTGTTCGGACTTTCCTTGCCGCATTGCGGGGTGCCATAACAAGCCCCTGGGTATTTCTTTTGATGCGCAAAGCTTGTTACCTCCTTGGTTTTCTCTCCTGTGTAAGTCCAACGATCCGGCTCTTCTGAAGAGGCTGCACTAAATCAATGTCCTGAAAGGTAAAAGGAAAGGTTATGAAGGTATGTTCCGGTGATACCACACTGTTGACTGAGCCACTACTGCGCCTCGCCTGTGCCCATGGTATTTTGAGTGCGTAATTGTGTACGCGTGGCATGAATGCTGCTTTGATGGTATTTGAGCGAAGGACGGATTGCTAGTCGCGCTCTTGGTGTGCCTGGTGATCCTGTTGCGGGGTGCTACGGACTCGCTTGATGGTGCTTGAGGTTGTCGTCGCCAGATTGGTGGTTTGTCGGAGGAGGCTGCATTGTACTTCTGACGCGAGGCTGCAGTATGCTCTTCTGTACGGAGAGAGTGGTCCATGTTTCCGTTGACCGTTATGACCCCGTGCGGGCCTGGCATCTTGAGCTTAAGGTATGCATAGTGTGGTACCGCGTTGAATCTAGTGAATGCGGTTCGTTCGAGCAGTGCGTGGTAACCACTATGGAAAGATACGACATCGAAGATTAACTCTTCGCTTCGGAAGTTATCTGTAGATCCGAAGACCACTTCCAAAGTTATAGAGCTCGTACAACGGGCCTCTACTCCAGGAATTACACCTTTAAAGGTGTTTTCGTGGGCTTGATCCTTGAAGGGTCGATGCCCATTTTGTGCACTGTGTCCTGATAAAGCAGGTTCATGCTGCTGCCTCCGTCCATAAGAACTCGTGTGAGGTGAAATCCGTCTATGATTGGATCTAGAACCAATGCGGCCGAACTGCCGTGGCGGATGCTAGTAGGGTGATCCCTACGATCGAAGGTGATCGGACAGGCTGACCATGGGTTGAATTTTGGGGCGACTGGCTCCATCACGTAGACATCCCGTAGTGCTTGCTTCCGTTCTCACCTGGGAATGTGAGTAGCATAGATTATGTTGACCGTTTTCACCTGGGGGGGATTTCTTATGTCCCCCCGTGTTCGGACGCCGGGGCTCTTCATCATCGTCGCTGTGCAGCCCCTTGTCCTTGTTTTCGGCATTTATTTTGCTGGCCTGTTTGAACACCCAACAGTCTCTATTAGTGTGGTTGGCTGGCTTGTCTGGGGTGCCATGAATTTGGCATGGGCGCCAGTATGCGGTCTAGACTGGACGGTCCCTGATTGTTTCATTTCAACGGTTTCTTCCTCTGACCGGATTTGGATCCGCTGAATCCGGCGTTGACAGCCGTGTCTTCGGTGTTGTCGCCATTGTTCCGTCGCTTGTGTCTGTTGTGCCATAGCTTGCCATTATTGTCATGGACGTCTGAAGTGCTAGAATGTGGCGTAGTGCTGCTGCGAGCCAACCAGCTGACCTCGCCCGCACAAAAGCGGGTCATTAGTGTCGTGAGAGCTGCCATGGACTTGGGTTTCTCCTGGCCGATGTGTCAGGCGAGCCACTCACCGCGGATGTTATGCTTGAAGGCCGCCAGGGCTTCGGCGTCCGGATAGTCAACTATTTGGTTCTTTTCAGTTAGGAACCGAGTCCAGAATTTCTTGGCGGATTCTCCGGGCTGTTGAGTAATGTGGCCCAAGTCATCGGCGTCCGGAGGTCGCATACATGTGCCTTGGAAGTTGTCAAGGAATGCGTCTTCCAGGTTTTCCCAACTGCCAATGGAATTTGCGGGCAGGCTGTTTAGCCAGTGTCAGGCGGGTCCTTTGAGCTTAAGGGGAAGATACTTGATGGCGTCTAGATCGTCTCCGCGGGCCATGTGGATGTGGAGAAGGAAATCTTCAATCCATACCGCAGGGTCTGGTGTGCCATCGTATGATTCGATGTTTACGGGTTTGAACCCTTCTCGGAATTCATGATCCATCACTTCATTGGTTAAGCAGAGGGGGTGTGCGGCGCCTCTGTGCCGGGCTATGTCGCGACATAGTCCGACTAATTCTGGTTGGTTCTGTTCGGCCCGGATGGATCTACTGTTAGTGTATCCGGTATGACGGTCATCGTCATGTGTTGCAGCGCGCCCCGTGATCCGTAGATCGATCTTGGTTGTCCTGCGGTGTTATCCAATCTTTCGCGCAGGTCTTGAGTATTGCCCCGGGCCGTGGTAAACTGGCGTAGGGGTGCGGGCTGGTATTCAGGCTGATATGCCGTTTTATCCCGACCTCGAGGCGGCCCGTCAGCCATGTAGTGCTCGAGTCCATATTCCTTGGCTGCCAGGACTTCTGTCCACCTGTATGTGAGCAGGTCTTGATCAGCTTGAAGTTGCTGCTTCTTCTTCAGGCTCCTCGCAGTGGCAATAAGCCGGCGCTTGAAGCGCTCCTGCTCCACGGGGTCCTCAGGCACGCCAAACTCGTCGTCACTGAGGGGGCATGTAGTTGTCGTCCTCCGGATACCCGTCCGTCGCCTGCTCGTCTAGGCTGTCCTGCCCATCTTCCTGCTCGGCCTGCTCGAAGGCGGGCTGATCGGGGTTGTATTCATCTTCAGCACCGTCCGGATTATTTTCGTCTCCGGTGCCGGTATTACCGTGGCGGGGCTTGGAGCGGCGCTGGAGACGCCCATGCTATGCTTTCTTCTTGGAGGGGTTATCCTCCATTGCCTCATCGCCATTGGTTTCTTTCGGAGTGTCCACCATATATATGTCATATGAACAGGTGGTTGTCCACCGCCCCGTGGGTGGTGGTTCCTGTTCTTCTCATACATCGTTGTCCAGACCGTCGATGTCTTCAGAGTCAAAGTCAAGCACGTCGGTCAAATCATCGACCGTGGCTATGAAGTGGGTGGTGGGTCCGCAAAGAATTCCTTCGTCACTAGCTTCCCACACGAGCCGGACATAGTTCGGCCGAGAGCCTCCTGACAAAGAGAGAGACTTTAATGAGTTCAGCATGTCACCAAAGGGAGAGTGCTGGAAGATATCCGCAGCGATGAACTCCATAACCGGAGTGCAGCCAGGCTCGGCGGGCTCGGGAGCACGCGAACTGGAACCAACAACCGGATACGAGTCCGGGGGTCCAGAATCACAGGCGTCCCTAGGGGTGAGGCCTGGGTTCGGCTCTACCGCCGATTAGTGTGCGGCCTGCGGAGCGGGGACCATCCACCCGTCCTTGGGCCACGCAGTCTGCTCTGGATTTAGGTCCGGGGCCACTGCAGGGGTGATATCCCGAGCATTGTCCGACAGCAGGTCTAGGCCATGCTCGTCATGACTGTCCGGTGCTCCTGGCACAGGGTAGATTCTCCGCGGATATCAGTCGTGTAGTTCAGGTTTCCGAACCTGACCGGGTGGCTGGGGGCATAGCTATAGATCTTCTCCAGATGGCCAAGCGAATTGGCCCGCAGTGCGAAGCCGCCGAACACAAAGATCTGTCCGGGGAGGAAAGTCTCGCCCTGGACCGTGTTGTTGACGATTGAAGGCGCCATCAAGCCTCGAAGCAACGACACAGAGGAACTCTCAACGAAAGCACCAATGTCGGTGTCAAAACCGGCGGATCTCGGGTATGGGGTCCCAATCTGTGCATCTTAGGCTGATGGTAACAAGGAGCAAGGGACACAATGTTTAGCCAGGTTTGGGCCCTCTCAATGGAGGTAAAACCCTACTTTCTGCTTGATTAATATTGAAGATATGAGTAGTACAAGAGTAGATCTACCACAAGATCGTAGAGGCTAAACCCTTGAAGATAGCCTATGATGGTATGATTGTAATTGTGATACGCCTTCTAAGGACCAACCTCTCCGGTTTATATAGACCCAGAGAGGGCTAGGGTTTACATGGAGTCAGTTACAAGGAAGGAAATATAATATCTGGATTGTCAAGCTTGTCTTCGACGCAAAGGAGAGTCCCATCCGGACACGGGCCGGAGTCTTGAATCTTGTATCTTCACGCTCCAATAGTCTGGACGATGTATATAGTTCGGCTGTCCGGATACCCCCTAATCCAGGACTCCCTCACCCAGAGAACCTAGAGAGATTTGTTCTTCTGGGTACAAACCTGGACAGCAAACAGGAAAGCGAGCAAGTCGATTTCCTTCGTGAGAATCGGGATATCTTTGCATGGTCCCCCAAAGACGTGCCGGGTGTCCCAACGGATTACGCCGAGCACAAGCTACAAGTCCGAGCAGATGCAAAACCTGTCAAGTAGCCCCTCCGCCGACTATCGGGGGAGAAGAGAAGAATTGTTGGTGAAGAGATATCCCGGCTTCTGGCAGCTGGCTTCATTATGGAACTATTCTTTCTAGAATGGCTTGCCAATCCGGTCCTAGTGTTGAAGAAGAACAAGAAGTGGCATATGTGTATAGACTATACTAGCCTCAACAATGATTGCCCAAAGATCCGTTCGGTTTGCTCTGGATTGACCAAGTGATAGAATCCATAGCCAGGTGCCAGCTGTTCAGCTTCTTGGACGGCTACTCAGGTTACCATCAGATCAAGCTGGATCCAGCTGACCATCTGAAGACCTCCTTCATCACACCATTCAGAGCTTTATGTTACCTGACTATGACATTCGGCTTGAGAAATGCCGGTGCCACTTTTCAGCATTGCATGCAGAAATGACTCCTCAACCAATTTGGCAGAAATGCCCACATCTACGTAGACGATATTGTGGTGAAGACGGAGAAGCGCGACACCCTGCTGGAAGATCTCAAAGAAACATTTGACAACTTGTGCCGATTTTAGATCAAGCTCAACCCGGAGAAATGCGTGTTTGGAGTACCAGTCGGCCAGCTCCTAGGCTCCCTGGTCTCTAAACGCAGCATCGAGTGCAACCCGGTAAAGATCGAGGCCGTATAGAGGATGGAGATTCCCACCCGGCTTCGAGATGTCCAAAAGTTCACCGGGTCCCTGGCTACGCTCAACCTCTTCATCAGTCGGCTGGGAGAGAAGGCCCTCCTTTTATATCAGCTCATGAGGAAATCTACTCATTTCGAGTGGAACGACCAGGCGGATGAAGCCTTTCACAAGTTAAACAAGATGTTGACCACGCCGTCTGTCCTGGTGGCGCCGACTGATAAAGAGCCCATGCTCCTTTACATTGCCGCAACCAGGCGGGTGGGCAGCACCGTCATCGTGGTTCAGCGCCCAGAAGATGGCCGGGCTCAGCTGGTCCAGAGGCCGGTGTATTATTTGAGTGAAGTGCTGTCAACCTCAAAGCATAATTACCCCCATTACCAAAAGATGTGATATGGCATGTACTTTGCTGCCAAGAAGCTCAAGCCCTACTTTCAAGAGAACCCCATCATGGTCGTTTGCACCCCTAGTGTTTGGAACTGCACGAATTTAACAAGTATTGTTCAAAGAGCGACGATCAGGAAAGTAAAAGATAAAGATGGCGGCTCAGGCCAAAGGCGCAACGCGCGAGTTGGGAAGCTCGCTGGAGACAGCGGTGCTGGCTGGAGGAGTGGCCGGCTGGCGACTCTCGGCTTGATCATCACCAGCGGAAGGAGCCACGCTCGTGCATACCTCATTCCTAGAGGCATAGTCAAGCTGAGGCTGGTCGGACGCTCCACCGTTCGGCGCGGCGTCTTCTCCGTCTTCTTCCTCCTCCTCCTCGCCTTTGTCGCTGGAGTCAATCTCCTCCGCCGAGTTCTCACCAACCACCGGGTCCAGACTGAACCACTCCTCCGCCACAGCAACGCCATCATCATTTAGCTCAGGGACAAAGGTGCTGGTGTTGGTGTACTCGGCGATTGCCGAGGCGCGCTGGATGATAGCCGGCCGCACCGCCTCCAGCTCCTCGGTGGCCTCCTGCCGCCACATGGCCAGCTGGGTCAAGTCTAGCCCGGGATACCACGCTCGGATGAACTCCAGCGCCCGCCTGGCGCCGGCCCGAGCGGCAAAGGCCTTCCAGGCCTCAAGGCAGCAAACCGCCACCTCCAGCCAGTCGGCAGTCCGACTAGGTGTACAGGGAATCACCTCGCCAGGCCAGAGGGCGGACAACACTTGTCCTCCAACACGCTGAAGGCGGCAAAGCATGTGGTGGGAAGGCTGTAGACGAGCTTGGATGGCCAGGAGATGCTCCTCGAACGTCTGGCAAGCATCGGGCGCAATCTCAGTGCCAGCCTGCCTCTGCGTTTTGCGATGGGCTTCAATGACCTGGCTGGCAGCAAAAGAATGACCGGGAAAGTACTCTGCACAAAAAAAGAGAGGAAAAGTGAAGAAATACGAAGTCATAAGTCGGACCAGGCAGAAGGTACCATGAAATGGACAAAGAGGAAGGCGGCTTACCCTCAACCAGGTCTTCGATCTGGCTGTAGCCCTTGCTCAGCGCCTGCCTCAACTCGGCCCAGTGTGCCGCCTCGGTTTCGTACTCGGCTTGGAGGGTGGCCTCGCAGTCCTTCACCGCCTTCAGGGCCGCCTTGTGGCTCTCCTCCTGGTCGACCAACTTCTTGATCAGGCGGTCGCGCTCGTGAACCAAGGTGTTGCATTCAACCTTCTTGACACGCAGGGCGGTCTGGGCCTCGCCCTGTTGTTGTCGCAGGTCGGTGTTGGCCTCTACAGAAACATCAAAGAAGAAAAAACAATAAGAAAGAGGTCGCCAGGAAAGATCTGGCCAGACTGCTCAGTAGTCGGCCCGAATCTCAAGGACTACACATAGTGGGTGCGCTGACGCGCCCCCACGAGAGACAGAAAGATGGAGCACTTACTCCGGCTCTCGGACAGGTCGCTAGTCTTGTGAGTCAGCTCCCGGGTGTGGGAGTTGAAGGCGTCCGCACGAAGGTTGTGATAGTCATGCAAAAAATGGACGGGCAGACAAACAAAAACGAGTTATCACCCGAGGCCTGCTAAGAAGTTCCAAGCCGCCTGCTCAGTAGCTGACTTGGAACTCGGGGATTACACCCAGTGGGTGCACTAGCACGCCCCCACGAAATAATTCAAGAGCAAAAAGCAAAAGGAAAAAAGCGAGAAGCTTACCCGGATGCCTAACCGCATCGCCAGGAACTCTTGGTTGTACTGCTTCAGCACGACGGTTTGGGACTCAAGCCGGTTCCGGACATCAGCACGGCCGTCCCACCACCCGGCGTCCACCCCGGCAAGCTGACGCTTGCTGTCTCCAGATCTTGGGCTGACTAGCTTAGGCCTGCGGCCCTTCGCGGATTCGGCGCGAAGTCACCTTCCCTGCACGCTGGTGTGCCGGGGACCAGACCACAGGGTCCGCCCCTACAGCCGGTTCGCCTGCTGCCGGGGCACGGGCGGCGCGCTCGGCTGGCCGCCTTAGTCCGCCCCAGTCGGCACCGACGGAGCCGCCTCCCTCTCCTCCCTCTCCATCATCGGCTGGTCGCCGCCGGCCCCTCTAGTGGCATCACCAGGACTTCCGGCGCCACAGAGCAGAGGGGGATCACAAGCTGTGGAGGCTGATTACGCAAAGCCTCTTGTGCATGTGCCATGGCCGCGCCTTCCGCCTGGGCCTTGGCCGCCATGTCGGCCTGCGCCCTCGTCGTCTCCTCTGCCGCCTCCTGCGCCGCCTTGGCGGCAGCCGCCTTTTGCCACTTCGCCTCCCGTTCCTCACACGCCTGTCCATTTTGCCACTCCGTTGCCGCTCGAATCTCGGCGTGAGGGTTCACGCAGCGGCACTGGTGGAGCCGCTTGCCTCTCCAACCATGGAGGCGGCTGTAGTGCACTCAAGAGAGAGCGGAGCCCTGTTTCCAAGACAAAGGCCAAGAAAAATCAGAAGAAACTAACAAAGGAAGGAGAGAACACATGAGGGAATCGGCGCTTACGGGGAAACCATCTGCGGCTCCTTCACCACCTTGCGGAAGCGGGTGGCCTTCGCGGCTGCTTCCTCCCGCTTGGTCGCTGCAGCCGAGCCCCTGGGCTTCTTTGGCCGGCTGCCGAACAAGTTCGACGCGGATCGGTGCTTCGGTGCGCCGCCTCGGGCGGCCGGCACGGCAGCTGAGCTCCCGCCCGGCTGGTCGGACGTCGGCTGGCGGCACGGGGTGACTTCCCCCTCGTCATCATCTGGCCAGTCTTCGAGTCCGGAGCCGCCTGCTTAGCCACCTCCTCCCAAGGCGTCATCGTCCAAGGCGGCCGCCCCCAAGTCGGGGTCGTCCACGTCGCTCTCCGTCAGGTCGGGGAGATATTGGAGCTCCGGCCACGAGGCGCCGACAGCTGGATGGAGAAGGGGGCTCTGCTGGATAAGCGGATTTGGTCAAGACGGCCGAGTAGAACTCGGCAACAGAAGAAAAAGAGAAGAAAAGTAGACTCACCATAGGCGGGGGCTCAGCGCGTGAGTACGGCTCCTTGCCAAACTGCCACTCCGCCGAAAGGTTGCAGTTGGCAAGATAGTTCACCATATGAGCTACCTCATCGTGAGGCATCTCCTTGGTGCATAGCTGGCTGGGGTTGAGATGCCCACTCATCTGACAGATCAGGTGAGGCCGGCCCTGGAGCGGAAGCACCCGGCTGCTCTAGAAGGCGACAGCGACCCGGCCCGATAGGACGAGTTGGGCCGCCTCCAGTCGACGGGCTGGCTACATAAGCCGGCAGATTGACCCAGTCACCCTGCGGGAAGATGCTTTTCACATAGAAGTAGGACTGTTGCCACATCTTCACCGACGAGAGCGGCGTGATAGGCGGGTAGGGGTTGTCGGCCACCGGCCTCCGCACCGCGACGAAGGCGCCACACTGAGCCGGCATGCCCTTGACGATGGTGCCGAGCTTGGACTAGAAGAACTCCCCCCAAAGCTCGATTGTGGCCAGGACACCGAGGAAGCCTTCGCACAAGGTGACGAAAGCGGATAACAGCACCACCGTGTTTGGGGTGAGGTGGTGCGGCTGCAAGTTGTAGAAGTCATGGAAGGAACGGAGAAATCCGCCTGCCGAAAGGCCGAAGCCGCGCAGGCAGAGAAAGCGAAAGATGACGCACTCGCCCTCCTCCAGCGCCGGCGAGATCTGTCGCTCCGGCGTGAGGCGCACCCGCACGTACTCTTCGCTAGGTAACCGTCGCGTCTTGCGGAGGAAGTTGATGTGGTCTTCGTGTACATTGGAGCCATCCCAAGCCCCGACGCGCGCCATGGCGCCGAGAGCTCGACGCAGAAGGCGCGACAACAGCGGAAGTGCACCCTCACAGCGGCGAGACTGCGGTGCTGCAAGGTCGCCTGAGAAGCAGAGCGGCGGCGGCGGCGGAGAGAAGACGAAGAAAGAAGAGAACGGTGGAGTGGGAGGCGAGCGCGCGTGCGTCTGCCGATCCCCTTCCTCCCCCTACTTATAGGCCCCGGCGCAACGTGAGGCACGTGGGATTAACTGCACCCGCTCCCACACGACCCATGATCATTAAGCCTTAATGACGTACGGCAACTGCCGCAGGAATGCCAACTGCCCGCCTCGGCCGCAGAAGATCCGCATGGGGGCCGAGGCACGGTGGTGGCGGGTCCGGTCTACGGCGATGTCCCGTCGCACGCGTGGGCTGGAAGGCTGAGCCAGCTAAAGGCTGCAACATGGCACGCGGATGGCAGGCGGCCGACCCGCCGCCCGACGCACGCGCCAGCTGGTTCCCGCCTCAGGACTCTGAATCTTTCTAGACGGCACGTCTGGTCAAGGCCGGCTCCTAGCTGCCGGCAGTTCAAAATAGGAAGCCACCCTGGCTTCTTGTCCCCCTTTCTGCCACGAAGCCAGGCCAGCTTCGGGGACTACTGTCACGGTAAATGGTCACGGGTAGCCTAACCAGCTCCCCCTGGCTCTTTGAAAAATATCAGGCCGGCGGCGCCCTCCAATATCCAAGACGCAGGGCCGCCTTCTCCTGGCCGGCTGTCCAATCGGTGGGTTGCCTGAAGGGGTCAAGGCTCTGCAAGCTCTCCCAACAAAGGCCGACTCCTAGTAGCCGGCCATTAGAGAGCCGGCTCCTAGCAGGCGGCCCGGCTCACACCCTCTGAATCTGCGCCCACATAACGGTGATAAGACGGCGTGTGGCTATAGT
Organism: Triticum aestivum; assembly: GCF_018294505.1. Classification (NCBI taxonomy): domain Eukaryota; kingdom Viridiplantae; phylum Streptophyta; class Magnoliopsida; order Poales; family Poaceae; genus Triticum; species Triticum aestivum. Next base: position 694,393,446 of record NC_057813.1, read on the forward strand.
GAAGCCTGCCACCCTCGAATCCCGGGGAAAGCATGGCCGCAGTGCGCCGTACGGGGCAGCCACTCCCCGTCCGGCGTGACACTGTTGCCACGTTGACCATGACATCACCCACGACGGACCGCCAGTACGGCCCGCAGGCGGAAGGCCCCTCCGACCAGAGAGAGAAGGAAGGCGGCCAAGCTTCACCAGTCGGCTTAGGGGAGAGCCGGCTCTTAGCAGCCGCCCTGGAAGTTTGTGCGCCATTAAGCAGACAAGACGGGGTAAGGCTACAGTGAGAGCCCGCCCGGTGGCGGCACTGTAGCCATGCTTGCCCTGATGAAGCCCTCGTCACCAAGAGTAAGGCAACAGTCGGCGAGCCCCAACTGTCGGCGGAGAAGCCGGCGATAACAGACACTGACGGCTTGGACCCACACCTAGTCGGATTACCATTGTACCCCTGGGGGGTAGGCCTATATAAACCCCCTAGGGCACCCATGCAAAGGGTTGATGTCTGAGAGTTTCTAGACATCACATAGAGAGAAGGAGAGAGCTAGCCTTGCCCTTCTTCTTCCTCTGGCCAAACAGCTCAAGGAGCCTCTTGTAGCTACTCATCTCAATCTAGTGATCATGCGGTGACCCCGCAAAGCAGGACTAGGGGTGTTATCTCCGCGGAGAGCCTCAAACCTGGGTAAGATTCGCCGGCGTGCATGTCTTCGCCTTATCCCGTTTCCAGGCACGAGCGATGTCTTACTGGCTCCCACAATGATAAGCCACCCGTTGGCATATGTCGCACCTACCACCCGACATTATTTACATAAAAAAATCTTAAATATTCAAAAAAATCATACTAAATTTTTAGAGCATTCTGAGAACTTTTATTTTTGGGTCATTTTTTATTGCACGGGAAATTCAGAAAATAGAAAAAACATGGTATTTTATTTTGTTTAACTAATATAAACAGAAAACAAAAGGTAGGGACAGAATGTAGTGCTCACTAAATTCATCAACTTCATACCTCTAAAAAATGATCCATTAATAAGGTTGATCAAGTCTTTTTAACTACCACTTTCGATTAGCATGAAACCGAAGAACTTTCGTAAATCACTAAGTTACATCAATGGAGATATGAATGTCCCCAACAATAAGCATTTTGTATTTCGTTTTGGTAGTAGGTAGAGGTAGTTGAAAACTTCCAATAGTGATTGTCGGAGATTTTTCAATAACATTAATACCATTCACTTGGAATTGTTTCTTCAGAAAGTTCACCGTATGCTCAATACCATTAATGTGAAAAGTGACTTTGCTTTTATTGCAATCAATAACAGCCCCTGTAGTATTCAACAATTGTCTACCAAGGATAATTAACATGGTGACATCCTCGGGCATCTCAAGTATAACAAAGTCAGTCAAGATAGTAACATTAGCAACAACAACGGGCACATCCTCACAAATATCGATAGCTATGGCAGTTGATTTATCATCCATTTGCAAAGATATTTCAGTAGGTGTGAGTTTATTCAAATCAAGTATTTTATAAAAAGAGAAAGGCATAACACTAACACCAGCTCCTAAATCATATAAAGCAGTTTTTACATAGTTTCTTTTGATAGAGCAAGGTATAGTGGAGATTCTCGGATCATCCATTTACATAGTTTACTAAGCAGGCATTCAAAGAAGAAATCTATATTTTGGGACCTACCCTACTGGAAAGACCTAGAGGTCCGCTCTTCGATCAACGTGATGCATGTGACGAAGAACCTTTGCATGAACCTGCTAGGCTTCTTGGGTGTGTATGGGAAGACAAAAGATACAGCTGAGGCACAGGAGGACCTGCAACATTCGCACGAAAAAGACGGCATGCCTCCAAAGCAGTATGAAGGTCCTGCCAGCTACGCTCTTACCAAAGAAGAGAAGGAAATCTTCTTTGAATGCCTGCTTAGTATGAAGGTCCCGACTGACTTCTCGTCTAATATAAAGGGAATAATAAATATGGTAGAGAAAAAGTTTCAGAACCTAAAGGCTCACGACTGCCACGTGATTATGACGCAACTGCTTCCGGTTGCATTGAGGGGGCTTCTACCAGAAAACGTCCGATTAGCCATTGTGAAGCTATGTGCATTCCTCAATGCAATATCTCAGAAGGTGATCGATCCAGAAACCGTACCAAGGCTAAGGAGTTATGTGGCGCAATGTCTTGTCAGTTTCGAGCTGGTGTTCCCACAATCCTTCTTCAATATCATGACGCACGTCCTAGTTCATCTAGTCCACGAGATTGTCATTCTGGGGCCCTTATTTCTACACAATATGTTCCCCTTTGAAAGGTTCATGGGAGTCCTAATGAAATATGTCCGTAACTGCGCTAGGCCAGAAGGAAGCATCTCCATGGGCCATCAAACAGAGGATGTCATTGGGTTTTGTGTTGACTTCATTCCTGGCCTTAAGAAGATAGGTCTCCCTAAATCACGGTATGAGGGGAGACTGACTGGAAAAGGCACGCTTGGAGGGGACTCAATAATATGCATGCACAAATATTCTTGGTCTCAAGCACACTACACAGTTCTAGAGAACTCTACCTTGGTGACCCCGTATGTTGATGAACACAAGAACAGTCTGCGCTCCAAACACCAAGAGAAGTGCGACGACTTGATTACATGTGAACACATCAGGACTTTCAGCAGTTGGTTGGAAACACGTCTCAGAGGTGACAAGACTGTTTGTGATGAGCTGTACTTGTTGTCCAGGGGACCATCTTTGATTGTATTGATTTACAAAGGATACGAGATAAATGGGAATACATTTTACACGATTGAACAAGATCAAAAAAGCACCAACCAAAACAGCGGTGTCCGCTTTGATGCGGCAACCGAGAGGGCAAAGGACACATATTATGGTTACATAGTGGACATATGGGAACTTGACTACAGACATGATTTTAAGGTCCCTTTATTTTAGTGCAAATGGGTCAATCTGTCAGGAGGCGGGGTACAAGTAGACCCACAGTACGGAATGACAATAGTGGATCTGAAAAATCTTGGTTACACTGGCGAACCATTCGTCCTAGCCAATGATGTGGCACAGGTTATCTATGTGAAGGACATGTCTACCAAACTGAGAAAAAGAAAAGATAAGGAAGCGAATACATCATACGATGAGATAAAGCACCACATAGTTCTTTCAAGAAAAAGGGACATCATGGGAGTGGAGGGCAAGACAGACATGTCTGAAGATTATGAAAAGTTTCATGAAATTCCTCCCTTCAAAGTCAAGGCTGACCCAAGCATCCTGATAAACGATGAAGATTATCCATGGTTACGGCGCAATAAGAAAATGACACAAGAGAAGAAAAAGTGAAGACTTTCTCCCGCACCTATTATGATGATACCATGCCAACTTTGTAACAGACGAGTATGATACCATTGTCCGTTTTGTACATGCACATGCTATGTGGGTGAAATTATGATACCATGCCAACTTTCAACTTTTTTAGAGTACAGTTGAAATTCTTTAATGTCTTATGGTTCGGCCCTCGTAATACCATTAATCTCGGTTCGCTCCTTGTCAACTATGTTCTCACCAAGAACACTCAAGAGGGCAGCCACGTGGGCCATGGGTCCCGGTTCATCTGGACCTTTTGGTCCCGGTTCCATGCACGAACCGGGACCAATGCGCCTCGCCCATGGCTCATGACCATTTGTCCCGGTTTTTCCACAAACCGGGACTAAAGGGTTGGTCTTCGTTGCGGTCAGAGTTTAGTCCCACCTCGCCAACCGAAGGGCGCTCACACCGGTTTATAAGCCCCTCCCTCTCTGCCTTGTTGAGCTCCTCTCAAAGTGAATATAGATGCCCTTATACAGGGAATTTGACCTAAATTCATACAGAATTTCTCTGAAATTCATAGAAATTTATTATGAATTTTCTCTATAGGCGCATCTATGCTCATTTTTTAGTAAAGTTAATCACAAACTTGTGATTCACACAAATTTCAAAGAATTCAAATTTTAACTATTCAAATTTGAAAACTAATGGCACTAACAGAAAGTTTATAATTTTTGTGACTTAAAAGAAAAATAATTAAACATAAAATTTAATAAAATAAATAAAAATAGCAACAATAAGTATTTTTTTGTAAGTAGAAAAAAAAATCAAATAAATAAAGCAACAAAGAAAACAAAATGACCAAATAATTTTTCTAAAACTAATGGCATTAACAGAAAGTTTTATAATTTTGCTGAGCTATTAGCAAAAAGAATTAAAAAATAAAGCAAAAAAAAAAGAAAATAAATAATGCAAAAAACAAAACAAAAAAACTGGAAAAAAACTAGTTTCATAGTAAAGTTAATCACAAACTTGTGATTCACACAAATTTCAAAGAATTCAAATTTTAACTATTCAAATTTGAAAAGTAATGGCACTAACAGAAAGTTTATAATTTTTCTGACATAAAAGCAAAAAGAATTAAAAAATAAAGCAAAAAACAAAAGAAAATAAATAATGCAAATAACAAAACAAAAAAACTGGAAACCCAACCTGGGCCAGGATTCAGGCACGCAGAAGGCCCAGTAGGCCCACAGGCAGCACAGTGTGAGATTAGGCCCGTAAGCCTGCATTTGAGAGGAGCTCGAGAGGGTAGCCGCAGTGGGGCTTATAAACCACTCCGAGCCCCTCTCAGCTAGCAAGGTGGGACTAAACTTTGGCCGCGACGTGGGCAGCATAGGGGCCTTTGGTCCAGGTTGGTGGCACCAACCGGGACTAAAGGAGGGCATTGGTACCGGTTCGTGGCTCCAACCGGTACCAATGCCCTCCTTTAGTCCCGGTTGGTGCCACCAACCGGGACCAAAGGCCGCCGCTTCCCGCCCTTTGGGCTGCCAAAAACTGGCCTTTGGTCCCAGTTGGTGGCACCAACCGGGACTAAAGGGGGGCATTGGTCCTGGTTGGTGCCACGAACCAGGACCAATACTCTGTGTATATAAGCAGGACTTAGGAATTTTTCTGTTTCATCGACGATTTGCCCCCGACGACGCCGAGCTCATCGACGTCGCAAGGCTGCCCATGCTCGTCGTCGCCGCCCGCACCTCGTCGTCGTCGCCGCCCGCTCCTCGTCATCGTCGCCCCGCGCACATGCCCCGATGGGTCGCCACCCGCTCCTCGTCGCCGTCGACCTGCCCCCACGGGCCGCCTCGCCTCGAGTTCCCATGCTCTGACGCGCGCGCCGCCTTGGTGCCCCGAGCCCCTGCCCCATGCTCGCCGCCGCCTCCCACTCCTCGTCGCCGTTGCCCCGCGCCCTTTCCCCGACGGGTCGCCGCCCGGTCCTCGTCGCTGACACCCTACCCCCACGCACCGCCCCTCCTCGAGCTCCCCAGCTCCGACGCGCACGCCGCCCTGGCGCCCCGAGCCCCTGCCCTGTCCGGCCCCCGCGCGCGGGCGCCCTCGCCGCCCCCGCCTTCGCCATCGTCATTGCTAGCCGCCCCCGCTGTGAGCCGCCGCGCCACCCCGGCTCTGTTTTTGTTCAAAATGTATAAAAAATTGTTTAGAGCATGTTTTTTTCATATATGTATTTTTTTGTTCATATGTGTATTAATGTTTTTCCATATATGTAATTTTTCTGGTTGTAAAAGAGTTAGGAAAATTTAGAATATGCTAAATATATATGTCCAAAATGTTTTTTGTTCATAGAAAGTTTTTATTCATATATAGAAAGTTTTATATATCACTATGGATATATATTCGATACATATGAGAAATGATGATCCATGGAAAAGTTTTATATATGCAAAAGTTACATTTTTAGAAAAGTCAACCTACCCCTCCCGTCGATATACCCCATGTCCCGATAAGTTCCATGGAAAAGTTTCATATATAGAAAATTTCGATATACCCCGTGTCCCGATAACTTCAACACAAGGGGGGGGGGGTCGACCTACCCCCCTCCCCGATAACATTATTTTCCCATGTATGTATGTCGTCATTGTCGATATAACCCCCTCCCTAATAACTTCGATTGTGATAACTTATACCACGGGAGCACCCCCCGGCCCTCTCGCTCGACTAAAACTCTCGAGGACACCCAAACCCTAGAAAAAAATGATGTCGGTCTCCTACCCCTCCCGCCGCGCCCTACCCTTGAAGCGTTGCTGAGGCTACCCCAAACCCGGAATAAGCTCGGTCTACGTTTGCCACTAATATATCCACCTATTGTCATGTTTGTGTAATAATTGCCATGTTGTAATATTTGTAGAAACAATGAAGCACATACGAGACAAGGAAGCAGAAGAGGTGTCAGGGGAAATAATCTTAGCAGGAGGTGATATCTTCTCGTATCTTAATGACAATGATGGTATGGAAGAACAGGGTGAAGAAGAAGGCTACGGTGAACGAAGAATGGAGGAGGAAAGACATGATTATGATGGCTCTGGTGACCCAATGATGGTGCAAGAAGGAGACAGTGATGATGGCTCCGGTGACCGAACCGAGTCCGGCCAGGTATATATATTAGTTAATCCTATGCTGACTAGCTAATTGATGCATTCATTGTTTTGGTATATATGTACACATATTAATTAACTCTCGTCTTTCTTCTTTGTTCTAGCTCACCATATTGAGCACAACTTCGGTAAAGAGACGAGGCCCGTAGAAAAAGTTGCGCTCGGATGAAAGGTTTGAGATCACAGCAATCGCGCGCGACGGCCAACCGATTGAACCCTTCCAGACAAAGGAAGCATTTGCTGCTCAGTGCAGGGTTCTTGTTAGGGACAAAATCCCGATCAGCATCCACCAATGGTATAATCCTAAGAACGAAGACCCTGAGGTGTCTTATGTCAATGATATGCAGAAAGATGATCTTTGGACTGAGCTGAAGGAAAATTTCACCCTATCGCTAGAGGAGGATCCGGAGAAGCTAGTTAAAGAGCAATTAATCAAGTCTCATGCTCTTATGAAGATGGCAGGCCTATTCAAGAGGGGGAAGAATGAGCTGAAAAGGTCTGTCGACAAAGAAGAGACACCAGAATTCATCGACAAATATGAGAAGATCAGAGATCACTAGCCCGCATTTGTGGCCCACAAGACATCGGAAAAGAGTAAGAAGATGTCGGTGACAAACAAGCAAAATGCTGCGAAGAAGAAGCTTCACCATCGCACGGGGTCAGGTGGCTACCTCAAAGCCCGGCCTAAGTGGGGCAAGGCTGAAAATGATCTGCTTGATAAAGGGATCGAAACAGAGACAATGTACTAGCCAGACCGTTGCCGGACTTGGTTCTTCGGGGCTGGCAGAACCTTGGACCCTGTATCAGGGAAGTGCCGTTGGACGGACGAGCAATTGAAAATACCAGTCAAGAAGCTTCAGCACTATATCGATGCAGCGCAGGAAGGGGCGTTCGTTCTAGACAGAGAGAACGACGAGCTCACAATGGCCCTCGGGAATCCTGAGCACCCTGGACGGACACGAGGCACGCCAGGCTCCGTTCCAGGGCAGGCTGGGTTTTTGGACGCAGGCGTTTACAAATGCCAGGAGAGGAGGAAGAAAGTGCAGCAGACCGAACTGCAGGCGCTGCATGCAAGGATACAAGCGATAGAGGAACGAGAAGCAAATCGCAGCAAACGAACTGCCGAAGCTTCCCCCGAAGCTACCCCGGCATCTCAGCGGAGAAGCAGCGTGGCTTCCACCGAGCTGCTTCAGCCGGAGCATGTCTTGACGGCTCCTGCTAGCTACCCCGTGGATGCTATCACGGAGTCTCAAAATTGCCACCTTATGGCGCAATGGCTGAACCGAAAAGTCAAGGCGGCTGTCGGCTCTGTTCGACCTTCTGAACCCGGCGCAACTTTTCACTGTCGTCCGATTCCAGAAGGATATGCTAGGGTGACGGTGGACGAATTAACGGAGGGATTTGAGGACCTCCAGCTTGACCACCCTACCGGTGAAGGGGAGACTCAGCTGGGTTCTACTCTGAAGACTCCATGCCTATGGCAGAAGGAGTTCACAACCTTCCGAACTGGACGCCTCTGCCTCCTCCTCCTCCTCCAGCGAGTCAGGTCACTCCGCCTCCTCCACCGCCTCCTCCTCCGGCGAGTGACGATCAGGGCACTCAGCCTCCTTCTTTGGCGCGTGGCAGCACTCCGCCTCGTTCTCCGCCTGCGCTGGCGCGCCCGAGCAGCCAGCAGCCTCCTCCTTCTCCGCCTCGCCAGCAAGGGCGGAAGAGACCCGCCGCCGCCCCGGCTGCTCCGACGCGTTGTAGTCCTTCTCCTCCGCCTCGTAAGCAAGAACGAAAGAATACAGCCACAGCCGCTCCGTCTGCTCCGGCGTCTAGCAGTACAGCCAGAGGCGGGAGGCAATATAGATACGGTCCATCTCTCAAGCCTCTAGAGAAGTTACCGTATGAGAGGACCGAGGAGGAAAACGCGAAGATCGTGCGGACCGAAGTGAATGACTTCTTTGAAGGGTTGAAAGCAAAGAGACATCCACCTTCGGAGGAGAAGGTAGATACGATGAAAGCAAAGCGCACTATCGATGCCCTGAGGAAACCATCAAAGTCTCCGCCGAAAACCAACTATGAGTGCATTATTGAAAAGGCATATCTCGAAGCGGAGCGGTCGGGAAGTACTGTCAGTGATCAAAGGTTAAAAGAATGAGTAGCTAGGATAAAAATTGCCCAACATGGTGAACAAGCAAAGCAATCGTTCCCCCCGCTCAATGTGTCTAGCGACATCGTCGCTAATGCTCCGGGGACTGTGCCCGGTTATAGCAATCTTAGAGATTACCTGCCTGACGATGTACATTTTGATTTCTTGGAGGTGGATGAACACAGATACGAGTACGGGAAGCCTCTCATCAAAGATGAAAAATCTCTAACAACGATGATGCGGACATTCCATAATTGGTACATGAAAACCTGCAGAGAGTCTGGGGGGACGAATACTTTGTATCTGAGAATTAAAGAGGAGCACGACCTCGTTGGAACTGATCTGTTGCCTATTCCATTTGAGGAGTTCTTCGAGTTCTTCAATCAAAAGCCCTCGATAAATTAACGGTCTTTTGCTACTGTCTGTAAGTACTATTTCTGTCATTAAGTATCTATATATAGCTCGGTTCTTTCATTGCATGTATTTATAATTAATTATCCTTAGTATATTATACAGATTGAAGATCGTCGAGTGCAAAAAACAAGAAATGTATGATATTAGGTTCAATAACACAAATATCATAGATGAATTTCAGGTTAAAAAGAACACCGAAGAGGCTGAGGCCAACTTGCTACAATCGTTGATCAAAAATCAAAACAAAGATTTAATACTCTTTCCTTACAACTTTGACTGAGTGTTACTGTCGTGTGCATATTCGGTTTCCCTTATTACTCGAGCGAGGTTATAGTAATGTAATTGATGAGTTATGCATGCGTGCGCAGCTTCCACTATGTTCTTATGGAGATTAAGCTTGAGCGGGGACTAGTAACCGTCTTAGACTCGAGACGAAAAGATCCTGAAACCTATGCGGACATGACTAAATTGCCCAACAAGTAAGTTCAATCGATCATTATCGCACCATATCGGCAACTTTTTGTTCATTTCCTGATATCTCAAGTAAGAATAATTATTTTCTTTGTCTTGCAGGGTTTGGAAACAGTTCACCGCAGAAGCTCCGGGGCCGTCGAAGGAGCTGCGATATACATACCCGAAAGTAAGTACTACTAGCTAGCTAGCTAGCTAGTTGCGCGCATCTCCCGTTGATTCTATAGCTATACTTTCATCTATGCCATTTATAATGCTTCATTATCAGTTTGATTGACCTCTATTTCTCGTAAAGTGCTTGTGGCAGGAACAAGGGAATGATTTTTGTGGATACTACATGTGCGAGTTCATCTACAAAGCGACTTTGAAAAATAAGCGGGGCTACTCTAAAAGACAATATGAAGTACGTAAGCAATAATATTCACAATTTCATTTTATTACACCATCATTTCTGTTGAGTTTCATTCATATATGTATTAATCCCCTTCTTCAAATTAGACGTGGCAGATGCGGAATGAACTCCTAGAACAAGATCGCATCAAAGCAATTCAAGAGGCATTGGCAGGATTCTTTCTTGACCACGTCATCAATAAAGTCGGAGAATACCATGTGGAAGTTGATTTCAAATGCTAGGGGATTGTAAGAGATCTTACATATTGTATATGTTTGTAGCCAGTAGTGTCGGATAGATAATATGAAAACTTGTTGTTCGACCAATCTCTCGGAGAAGGAGAGGTCGATCGATCACTTCTCTCGGTATACATGACGAACTTCTGTACTTAATGGTTTCCTTCCTTTTCTTACTAGCTAGCGTGTCGAGGGCCTCTCTATGTACAGTACGTAGCGTCGACCAAGCACGGACATAAGAGAGGACACTTCTCTCTATTAATATATGAAACACCTAAATTAACCCCCCAAAACCCCCAACCCCCCCCCCTTTCAAAAAAAACAAAAACCCCAGCCACTGAAATGCTGACGCGTGGATGCCTTTTGGTCCCGGTTGGTGCCACCACCCGGGACCAAAGGCCCTCCTGCCTGGGCTCGGCGCACCGGCCGCGTGGAGGCCCATCTATCCCGGTTCGTGTTAGAACCGGGACTAAAGGTCTAGGGCATTAGTAACGACGCTTTAGTCCCGGTTCAAGAACCGGGACAAAACGCCATCACCAATCGGGACTAATATGGGTTTTTCTACTAGTGAAACCCTCTAAGCTAACCCGATCACGATGGCTCCATGACTAAGTCCTTTCACTAGGACATCTGACGTGATAATTCCACGACAGTTGGCGCCCACCGTGGGGCTATTGCATGATGGTTTCAAGTTCTTGGAGGGAAAGTTCGAAGGGCTCAAGGGATACGCAGTGGGCCAGATGACTAAAAGTCGTCGCAGCAAGCTCTACATCGACGACGCAGGATGGGGCCCCGACACCGGCTCAATCGAGTACCGGTACCAGGTCCCCTTCGGAGGAATTCATGTCTTCATCAGCAAGATTGGCGAACCGGGCCCTGAGTCGGACATCTGCAACAACCTCGTCGAGACGGCTCAGCGTGCGAGTATTGCCTGGATTCCGCCCGCCATAGAGCATGCGTTCGTAGGATGTATCCATGGGATCAAATCTGAACCGGTGTATGAAGGTGAGATGGCCGTTTATTCCGATGGCGAATCAGCCACCGGCGACACAGAGTCTTTGTATCAAGTTCAGGATTTCCTGTTTGGGGGTTATTCCGATGGCAGCAGTATTCCGGAATCCTTTGAACCGCCAAACCGGGTTGCAATTTTCATGGCGGGTACACAGCCAGCATTGCAAAATTCAACTGCAGCAGCAATGATCTCTGGATCGGCAGCCAGGGCAGGAGGCCCCGCGCGCCGGCCGGCTCAAGTTCTTTCCGATTTGTTGGATGCATGGACAACGTTGTTGACCACGGCAGTTACCCCGGAGACTCAAGCAATTCATACATTCTTGTTGAGAGCTTTTGGATCTCCTCAGGCTCGACCATAGGTTTGCCACAGGCATATTTCCATTTTAGTTCCTCCTCTGTAAACATTTGGATGTCCTCGATGCCTAGGAGTTGTTCCACAGAAACACCGACCTCTTCAGCCTGCCTTCTATGATTGTCGGTTATTACCAGCTGCAGATCCGCAGTACACATGTGTTTGTAGTGGGGGGGTCGCATTACCTGTTCTCCTAGCTGGGGAACCGTTTTCTTGCATTTTTTGATAGCTGCTTGGGTCGAGCTCGACTCCTGATAGAGCGCTCATAGTCCGAGTCAATATGCTTGGGAGCAGTTTTAGCCATACGAATAAAGTGGTCAATGACATGCTCGGTATGATCTCCTTTGGCAGTGGGGGCGGTTTCGGTCCAAAATGGGCGTCCAATTGGGCTCGTACTTCAGCTTCATTTTCCTCGCCAGTCAGGTCGTAGGGTAACCTCGGAAGAGGATTGAGACTTGGACAAAATTTGGATTTCTTCCCTCCTGTTGTACCATTAGCCGACGTAGCTGCGGTGCCTCTCTTCCGCTATTGCTGAGGCGGCGGAGACCACTGACGTGGTACCTGACTTGGAGGAGGAGGAGTCTATTGAGGCGGCGGCGGACTTCGAGGAGCGGAAGTGTGCTGAGGTGGCGGGGGACTTGGAGTAGCAGGAGTCTGCTGAGGCGGCGGTGGACTTGGAGGAGCGGGAGTCTACTAAGGCCGCGGCGAACTCGGAGGAGGAGCGTCCTAACGCCGTGTTAGTGGCCTTGGAAATACGATGCAATCCTTTCTCCAAAGAATGATACGATGTACGGCCTCTCCTAGTGTGTGCTCATCATCACCTCCAGGAATGTCAAGCTCTAGCCTTGAATATCCTGCCACCACTTCATCAACCCCGACACAAGCATAGCCAGCTGGAATCGGATTGCAATGGAAGGTTACTTCATGGGGATTTGTATAAGCAAAGCCATCTGCCAGCTTCATGGATATTTTCTTCATTTTAAAGTGTAGCTCACAAGTTGTCGTATCTGTGATATCATCCACAGGGTATCTATCCAGGAGTGCATCATTGCTCGGGGCGGAACCGATGCTGCTTCTTGGCATGGATGGGATGGTGCTATCCAATGCTAGATTCGCTAGCGGCTGCCGCTGCTGAGACCCCCTTTCCTGGCTAAGTGAGTCAATCTGCTGCTGCTGCCACTGGAAAGCGAGTGCCATCTCCGTGTGCTTTGATTCCATGATGTGAAAGCGGTCTGCTTCCTGCTTCCTCTCCTCCTCCTCCAACTTCCTCTTCTGCTCCTCCTGCTACTTCTTTCTCGCATGACTTCTGTAGACGGCGTTCCAGTCCGCAAACCCCTCAAACCACAGAACAATGCATTTGCCTCGTGTTCTTCTCGGGTGTTCAGGATTCTACAAGGCGCGCATAAGCTCGTCATTCTGTCCGTTGGGAGTGAACACCCCCGTTCGTGCCTCTTCTATTGCAACAATTAAACTGTCGGTGGATTGTTTAAGACATTCCCGCTCCAAAACCTCACCTATCTTTGGGTCCAACGTCCCCCCCATGCGCAGAGAACCAAGCCTGACCCTGGGGGGCCAGCACAATGTAACTGGAGTGACCCCTGCATCCATCATCTATTGCTCAGCGAGATCCCACTTAGGTCGGGCCACCTCGTAGCCACCTGGTCCTAGCTTATGGTGCCAATGCTTTTTCGCGGCATTAATCTTCTTTTTTCTTGACCGTTCCTAAGCTATGTCTGATTCCTTGAATTTCACTAAAGCGTCCCAGTGATCTCTTGCCTTCTCCAATGTTCCCTTGAATTCTGGAGTCTTCTTTCCTCCTTTAATGTATGTAGCCCATATACATTTCTTGTGGTTGTTAAATGCTATCGCCATCTTTCTAAGAGCAGTGTTCTTGACATTCTCCACATCTGCATCCGTGAAATGATCTGGTAGGTTGAAATGTGACATGAGAGATTCCCAAAGCCGATCTTTTGCTCTTTGGTCGACAAAAGTAACATCTGGACATTCCTTTGCTGCCTTTTTCCATTCTTGAATGAAGATCGGGATTTGGTCCTTGACAATAACTCTGCATTGACCAATGAACTTGTTTGCATTCTTCTTAGGTTCGTGCGGTTCGCCATTAGGTTTGATGGCATCGATCTTGTACTTTACGCCATCTTTCAACTTTTAGGCCAGGCCTGGAGGTGTCCTACTGCTTGCAGAAGATTTGCTCGATCCAGAGGGCTAAAAGAAGAAAGATCGATTCGTTAATATATATACAAATCAATTAAAACATGTGATGATCACTAGATCCCTGCTTATATAAATATACCTCGTCAGTCTTTGTTATTTCAGGAACAACATTTCCTTCATCATGGAAGTTCTAGACTTCATCTATGCGCTCGTCTTCATCAAATATCATACCCTCACCGGTAGGGTTCAGATATTGTGAGCCATCATCTTCTTCATTCCCATCTAGGCTTGGGGATGAGCATATGATGTCGAACAGGGCCTTTTCTCCTTCTCTATCGGTATTGTCCATAGATTTTATTTAACTAATCAAGAAGAAAGTATAAACAATTTAGTATTCAAATTAGAATGCATGTATGCAATCAATAAGGAAAAATGGAATCATATTATAGATAATATGCCTCTTGAATAATCCAGATAATTGATATGCATCATCAAACATAATCTTGAATACATCGTCTCGAATAATATTGAATAATATAATCTCGAATACATCTTCTCGAATATTATCTTGAACACATCACTAGCTATTACTGATCAAATACTATCGAATAATCTAGTTCACTCACGGTGGCCACCCAAAGAGAAGGAACCATCACAGGATCATAGCTCGGGTGAGATCCCTGAAGAACCTGCCAGGTATTAGAGAACCTGACGTCCAATGCAACCATGTAGCGACGTACGTACTCGTCCTCCTCCCTGACACGGTGATGTACTACCTCCGCGGGGGATGCCAGCCTCCGCACCGAATGTGGCCCACGCGCCCGCCACCAAAGAAGCTCTGGGTCGACGACGGGACCCGGGTTCCTCAGCAAGATGCGCGCCCCTGAAGGTAGCACCTCCCAGTGCCAGCCCGGCCGAGCCCAGTCCCGGACATGGCGCCTCTGAGGCATGACGTCGTCGCGAACGAGTCGACGACGCGGATGCGGGTCGGGCATCGTTAACGTCGAGAACAAATTCTTATGAAAAAAATACCTATATATGCAATGTCATTTTATTTGGAAATTTTGAGCAAAATATCCTCTTTTCAATTATAACTAATGTCCCATCCCTAGGTTATAACTACCCTATATAATATTCGTTTCTCAAACAATTCGAAACTTTTCCTTTTCCTTCGTCTAACAAATATATATATGGTCAACTTTTTCCTATGCAATTTTTTTCAATACAATGATATACAACATTCTATAAAATTAAAAACAGAAAAAGAAACACAAATTAAGCATACTGCTTCTATACATCCATTAAAAAACAGGAAAACAACATTATATAAAAAAAATTCTATACTAATTAAACACTAATTATATCCATCTAGCATGCATTCATACATATATACATATATACTAGTGAAAAAATAATTATCTAAAACATCTAAACTAATTAATTTCTATACATACAAATATACTAATATACTAATTAATCCCTCAAATGTCAAAATTCCTCAACTTTCTTCTATACATTATAGATATATACTAATTAAATATACAAAAATACATATATACTAATTAACTTAAGAAAATATGTGTGTTCGTGTGTTCAACATGCATGTGTGTGTGTGTGTGTGGGCTCGGGGAGTGGCGGCCGGGGGCGAGGGAGAGTGGGAGACGGGGAGAGCTCACAACGGGGCGACGGCGAGGCGAGGCTAGTCGGGGTCGGCGACGGCGACGGGGCAGGCGGCGCGCGCAGCGAGGAGCTCGGGGCTCGGGGAGGAGGGTGCGTCTGGCGTCGGGGATCGGCGTGACGAGGCGCGGGCGATCGGTGTTGCGGCACCCCGGCTCAGAGCAACCGGTTTACCTTGCATTGCCAGCCCAGAGATCAAGTCTTCTGGCAACACACGACAACATGGTATAGAAACAACCGCTTTATTGATGCTAGCGGAAACATAAGTTTGATATTACATCGAGATAAGAGGCCGAGCAGCACACGCGGTGCATCTGAACAGTATGTACAATATTTAATGCACATGAAGGCCCTCGATCACAAAAACTATGCGTAGTGGAATAACGATGAAGTGGAACTCCATAGTACAGGGACACCATCGTTGACACGATTCTAGACGCGGGAAGCTCTCCAATCCGATACGTCTTGCCTGAAAGCTAGCATGACACGCCAGGTCACTATATTGAATGTAGTTGCAAGCTCACAACAAACATAAGCACAATGGCAAACAATATCATGACAATTATTCAGATTAATGCAATGCAAGAATACTACTGATGCGATGAAACCAACATGTGCACCGAGTCCCTCGGACTCGCTTACCAGATGGGTTACCACTATAGCCGAATGGTGATCATACCCAGATCACCGTTGAAACCATCCACTTACAATCATCACATGATCCATCAATCATCATAAAACCAGTGCCAACAATAAATACTTAGTGTGCAAGATTACTTATAATTGTTGATCCATGGTGTGACTTACTACCGAGTTGTGTCCATAACCGAGGACGAGGCTATCGATAGATTAAAATACACTCTGCAGAGGTAGCGCACTTTACCCACACCACAGAACTCATGGCCTCTCACTCCCATTCGGCTGGACCAACGGAGTTTCGACGAAACCCTTCCCTTGCCATAACACTCTTCTGACCACTCCGACCCACTCCCTCTCAGGGCTAAGTCATGGGTGGCCCCATGCCTACTAAAGGTATCTTCGGCCACCGTCGTGGCAAAATGGTACCAAATGGGGACAAGGTACCATAAAAACAACGGACACACAAGGTTATGTCTTCTTACCGGGCCAGGGTACCGCACGCCCATAACCTTCCCTCGTTGGAGGCACCGGCAAGAGGCACGACAAAGGACTAAATCAAGATCCCCCATAAAGGTAAATGTGGTCGCACTAAGAAGAACCCGATTCAGTGGCACCATGACTTGATCAACGTTATTCTCAAGTTGGATTATTATCAGGTTTAACTTGAAAATAAACTCACTCCAAGTCATACGATGCCATGATCATGCAACTATTCAACATGCTCAGCATGCAACTCATAAGAACGGCTCAACATCACGGAAATAACTTTCTTGCACTACTCATCAATTAACCTTACTGATGTTACTACACTAGTTATTATCAAACATCATTTTGAGTAACTTATCTTTTATATGAAAATCCAATTATCAAAAAGAAACTACCATTGTTTATCAAAGCACTTTCATAAATCCAAAAACTTTAGTCTACTTTATTAAACTAGTTCATGCAATCAACCAGTAACCAAAACAAGCACATCAAGCATGACAAAGTAACTAAGCATTAAACCATAATTACTTACCTATTTTAAATGCATGAAAAATAGCTCATATTCAAGTAGGAAAATCATAGATATTGATATGACACCATTCAAATGTTATTGTGGCTTGCCTTAGTGCATAGGAGGTTCACACTCCTCCTGGATAGCTTCAAGACAAGTCTCTCCCTCTGAAAATATTTAAAAACCACAAAACAAAATATCAAGAACCACTAAAAATCACTAGAAATTCTAGGCCGCAAGGAAAAATCCACACTTTGGTGTGCTGCTAGAACTTTCGAAAACAAACACAATGCAAAAAAGAATCAACTCATTTGGATTTATAGGCTAGGAGATATCAATGGTCAAAGTTCTGGTCAAAATATTTGAATATATTTGAAATAACAGTAAACCTGGGGGGGTGACATCAATGGCATAAATCCAGAAGATGCCTCCACTCATACCGCTTCGGGTGCGAGTGGAGACGCTGACACTGGGACCCACCGGTCAGGAAAGAGGAGAGGGGAGAGAAACCGAGTGCTGCGGCGCTTCACCGGAATTCACGCCGGCGAGGAGGGGTCCTTGGGCAAAGCTAGAGGGATAGGATTGAAGAGGGGGCTATAGCGCACCCGCTTGTACCCGTGGCACGACGAGAGACGGTCGGAGCTGCTCGCAATCAACCATGCAAGCGGTGGCTGCGGTCGGGACTTGTCGGAGAGGAAGAAAGCGACAGCGAGGGGCGGTTCCAGGGGCTCTGCGGCTTCCAAGCGTCACCCGAGGATCTCTAGGGACGCGCCTAAGTGGTTGGTTGGGATCCAGGAGCTCAAGGACGGGGTGGCTAAGCTGCGAGGGTCGCCGGTGAGCTCAGGTCGGGCACGGCGGCCAGAGGCCTATTCAACCGGGCTGCGGCTATGTTGCATGTGAGAGGAGGGCTCAATTTATAGCCCGAGGGGGAAGGGGGTAACATGTCGCTGCCGGAGCTCTCTAGAAGCTGGCAAGAAGCGACAAGGGGCGTCAGCGAGGGGTCGGGAGGCTCAGCAATCATGCGAAGGATGTCCACGCTCGTGGATGAGCACAAGGAGGAGGGGAGAAGAACACAGGGGCACGTGTGCATTGTGGCTTTTAGCCGTGGCATGCCCATTCTTGCTGCGGAGTCTCCGACGTCGGCGAGCGCCAAGGAGGGGTCAAGGGTGAAGAGACGAGGGTGGTGGCACGACGCGGTAGTCGTCGGCGAGCTCTAGCTCGAGCACGCACCGAAGAAAGGCCTTGGAGCGACGCCGAGCGTGTCGAATGCATGCCAGGTCCCATGTCCACCCTGGCATAGTCAAAACGATGCCCACGCGCGGCCAAACCTTGTCTGGCTAAAGTCCATGCAGTGTTTATTCTATGAAAGGTGAAGACTCGAAGCCAGGCCGACCAGATATGACTCTAGCTTGTTGGCAAATTTCTAGATAGAAACTTGGTCACCAAGTTTGGAGGGCTTCTAGAAGGCCATTAGGGTTAATCTCCTGGGGTTAGGGTTTACTTAGGAGGGTAACTAGGCTCAAGAAAGATCAGCTCTAAAAGATCAAGGAAAAATACACTTGTTGTACAAAGTGCATTTTTGGGCCAGAAGAGAAATGATTTTCTGTAGCAAAAATATTACAAAAATTCATGCAATATTTTTTCTCAGGGAGGTGTCCGAGGTTCAAAGAAAATTCAGGAATTATCTCAAGATTTTTGGAGCTATAAAAATTGGGGTTGCTTTGGAGCTCTAGTTTCTAAAATGATTTTCCAGAAGGAAAATGACTATTTTTCCTTTATGAAAAATATTCAGTGGGCCATTCTAGGGTTTTTAGAGATAAATGAGGTTAGATGAGAGGCAGAGGGGTCACTAGGGTGAAAGTCAAGGGCATTCCCAAGTCCATTTGAATTGATTCCAAAAACTCAAATCCAAGGCAAAGGCAAATCAAGTCTAGAAAAAGAGAGAAGGCAAAAACTAGGCTTTCACAGGCGTCAACGGTGGTGACGAGCTCCGGCATCGGGGGAGGCGAGACGGTGTCGGGATAGCCTGGTGGAGCGGCATATTGGTCGAAGAAACAAAGAAACTGCTGAATTTTTATGAAGTGTTGTATATATGTGAGGCCTTTAGTCCCGATTGGAACCACCAACCGGGACTAAAGGTCACTTTTGGCTAGCCAAAGTGGCGGGAAACGACCACCTTTAGTGGTGGTTGGTGGCTCCAACCGGGACTAAAGGGGGGCCTTTAGTTGGAGCCACCAACTGCGAAGGCTTTTTTAATTTTTTTTTCTTATTTATTTATTTATTTTTCTAAGTTCTTTTTTATTTAGAGTTTCCTTGTGAATATTTTTGCTTTAGGTAAAAAAATAAACTTTCTGTTAGTGCCAGTAGTTTTCAAATTTGGATAGTTTAAATTTGAATTATTTGAAATTTGTGTGAATCACTAGTTTGTGAATAACTTCACTTTTAAAATAGATTTTTCAGTGATTCTTTTTTCCCCTGTTTAATATTAGTGTGTTTTATCATTATATTCATTTTGTTAATTCTTAGGTTATCTAAAAAATGAAATACCTTTGTAACAGATGATTTTTTGTCTGAAACCCTGATACTTCGAAAGAGATTGTCCATTTTGTACACGAAGTGCATCCAGTTTTCGCCGTAACCCTCTCAACTTTTTAGCACATGCTATGTGGGTGAAATGATGATACCATGCCAACTTTCAACCTTTTCAGAGTTCTTTTATAGCGTTTTTCAATCTCAAGGTCATTTAGCTCAAAAAAACCAGCAAATGCGTGAAAAATAGCAAACGAAGTCAGAAAGAGTTGAAAATTGATGGCATGGCTTCGAGTGGTGCATAATGAACACACAAAAAGTCTGGAGTTGAAATAAGTTTTAAAAAATGGGATGCCTTTATAGAAGATGAGATTTCATCCAAAACCCTGATACTTCGAAAGAGATTGTCCATTTTATACACGAAGTGCATCCAGTATTTTCCGTAATTCTTTCAACTTTTTAGTACATGCTATGTGGGTGAAATCATGAGACCATGACAACTTTCAACCTTTTCAGAGTTCATTTGTAGTGCTTTTCAATTGTAGGGTCATTTAGCTAAAAAATCAGTAAAAGCATGAAAAATAGCAAATGAAGTCAGAAAGGGTTGAAAATTGATGACGTGGTTTCAAATGGGGCATACTGAACGCACAAGAAAGTCTGGAGTTGAAATAAGTTTAAAAAATGAAATGCATTTGTAACAGATGAGTTTTCGTCTGAAACCCTGATACTTCGAACACTACTATAGGATGCTGATAACATGACACTACGATCAGAGACCCTTCGAGAAATTGTGTGCGAAGCAATAATCGCAAACAGTGGTGTAAGAAAACCGTAAAAAATGTGCAAAATGTTTGCAATGACAGATTCATCGAACACGGTTCAGATTTTCGTTGCGTGTGCGACGATGAGCATACAGTTGGTCCGGACGAACTGTTTGCGATGAGAAGAACAACAGAAACGGCAGCCAGGTCAAGGTGTGTGCATATACGGCATGCAGTTTGCACCGATGAACCTTTTGCGATGATTGAGGTGAACAAAAATGATTCAGTATAACAAGATGTGTGTGATACCCGGCAAACAGGTCGGTAATCAGAATTGTGTGCGATCATTATAGACATCTCATATAGTCTTTTTTGTGAATTGTGTGTTCGTCAGGCACACAGTTCAACAAACCAACATGTGGGCGATAATGCAGAAGATCTCTGTCGAATACATATTACTAACCATCTGCGATGAGATTGACAGGATAAACAGAGATATATACAGTCTGCTTAATTTAGTCCTTCTTGTTGTTGTTGTTGTTGTTGTTGGATGGCCCCGCGACATTGTCTTGGCGAGGATGCTTCTTGCCTCTGACCATTGGCTTTTCATCACCGCTGTCGTCGTCATTGTCGTTGCTATCATTGTCGTCCTCCTACTCGTTCGACCATTCCTCATCATCATCATCGTCGTCCTCTTCTTCGTCCTCTGACGGCTCCTCGTCCGTCTGGTTGTCGTCTGACGACTCTGGAAGTGGCGTCCCTTCCATGAACTGGATATAATTGAGGTCTGGGCTCGACGCTATACTGGTGGAAGACGAGCGGGATGATTCCGATGTTAACCTATCATCGGTCGCTAGACTGATGGCCGAAGTGTTGTCCTCGCTGTCGCTCGACATGTTGCAGAGTGTGTGCCCGTCTATAACGTGGCCTATTGATGTCTACTACACAATCTTCTTCTTGTAGACGTTGTTGGGCCTACAAGTGCACATGTTTGTAGGACAGTAGCAAATTTCCCTCAAGTGGATGACCTAAGGTTTATCAATCCGTAGGAGGCGTAGGATGAAGATGGTCTCTCTCAAACAACCCTGCAACCAAATAACAAAGAGTCTCTTGTGTCCCCAACACACCCAATACAATGGTAAATTGTATAGGTGCACTAGTTCGGCGAAGAGATGGTGATACAAGTGCAATATGGATGGTAGATAAAGATATTTGTAATCTGAAATAATAAAAACAGCAAGGTAGCAAGCGATAAAAGTGAGCATAAATGGCATTGCAATGATAGGAAACAAGGCCTAGGGTTCATACTTTCACTAGTGCAAGTTCTCTCAACAATAATAACATAGATAGATCATATAACAAGCCCTCAACATGCAACAAAGAGTCACTCCAAAGCCACTAATAGCGGAGAACGAACGAAGAGATTATGGTAGGGTACGAAACCACTTCAAAGTTATTCTTTCGGATCGATCTATAAAAGAGTTCGTACTAGAATAACACCTTAAGACACAAATCAACCAAAACCCTAATGTCACCTAGATACTCCATTGTCACATCAATTATCCGTGGGCATGATTATACGATATGCATCGCACAATCTCAGATTCATCTATTCAACCAACACAAAGTACTTCAAAGAGTGCCCCAAAGTTTCTACCAGAGAGTCAAGAACGTGTGCCAACCCCTATGCATAGGTTCCCAATGTCACAAAACCCGCAAGTTGATCACCAAAACATACATCAAGTGGATCAATAGAATAACCCATTGTGACCACGGTTATGCCACGCAAGACATACATCAAGTGTTCTCATAAAAGACTCAATCCGATAAGATAACTTCAAAGGGGAAACTCAATTCATCACTAGAGACTAGAGGGGGAGAAACATCATAAGATCCAACTACAATAGCAAAGCTCGGCATACATCAAGATCGTGCCATAGAGGGAACACGAGAGAAAACACGAGAGAGAGAGAGAGAGAGAGAGAGAGAGAGAGATCAAACACATAGCTACTGGTACATACCCTCAGCCTCGAGGGTGAACTACTCCCTCCTCGTCATGGATAGCACCAGGATGATGAAGATGGCCACCGGTGATGGGATCCCCCTCCGGCAGGGTGCCGGAACGGGCTCCCGACAGGTTTTTGGTGGCTACAGAGGCTTGCGGCGGTGGAACTCCCGATCTATCTTCTATTCTGAAAGTATTAGGGTACGTAGGTATATATGGGTGCAAGCGGTATGTCTGTGGAGCTTCGGGGGCCCCACGAGGCAGGGGGGCGCGCCCTATGGGGGTGGGCCCGCCCCCACCCTCGTGAGCAACTCCCGTATCTTCTGACGTGGGGTCCAAGTCCATCAGGTGGGTTTCCTTCCAAAAATAACTTCTCCAGTTGATTTCGTTCCGTTTTGACTCCGTCTGATATTCCTTTTCCTCGAAACACTGAAATAGGCATAAAACAGCAAATCTGGGCTGGGCCTCCGGTTAATAGGATAGTCCCAAAAATAATATAAAAGTGGAAAATAAAGCCCAATATTGCCTAAAACAGTAGATAAAGTAGCATGGAGCGATCAAAACTTATAGATACTGTCACATCCCTAGCTTCTGGTGCTGCCTAGTGTTTGCATCTTGCTTGCATCATGTTTAACTTTCATGGAAATTTGAAATGGGGATTGCTCAAACCCTAGCACCAGATCAAATCAACTAGGTTCAAACAAAAATATTCTCAATGAACCCAAAATGCCCTACAGAAAAGTTCATCATTTTTGGATTAGTCTAGAACCTCCCCCAAAAATGGTGCACATTTTTCTAGGCCATTCTGGATTTTTGAATTAAATCATATGTTATTTGCATTTGGGCAGTTAATTGCTAAATAATATTTTAAGTGCTCAAATAATCCCAAACTGAAATGTTTGCTGTTGGAAATATTTCCAACAGTGGTCATGAGCAGTTGCATGATTTTTGGGATTGATTTAGTATTTTTAATAAAGCCACAAAGCTGCAGAAAAATAGAAAACAGGAATTAAAAGAGAAAGAGAGAGAACTTACCTGGCACTTACCTAGCAAAGCCCACCTGGCCTGACACTGTAGCAGCCCAGCCCGGAAAAACCAGCCCAGCCCACCAGGCGCTCCTCCCTGTCGTCTTCCACCTCCTGCTAGTGGGCAGGAGGGCGTGTGGCCGCCGTGCGTGCACACGCGCCCCGGCCACCTCCTGCTTGCCGCTCCCCTCGACGCCCTGGATTTCTCTAGTAGTGCCACGCACCTCCCACCACCACCATTGGACGCGCCACCTCGTGGACATTCCAACGAGCCCAACCCTGCCTCTTCTCGTCGCCGGAATCGCCGGGACGAGCGACGCCGCCGCGTCTGTGCGCCACCGACGGTTAGCCGCCGACGTGGGCATCATTAGTGGCTAATGAACCACTAACTAACCCCTCCTGTGACACCGACAGCTGGGCCCCCCGCCTAATTAACTCCAGGATTTTTTTCTGTTTAGATTAGTTTAATAACACGGGACCCACCAGTCAGAGTTGACAGTGCTGACATGTCCGTTGACTCGGCCCCACCTGTCAGTGACACAAACAACACTGTGTCCCTGACCAGCGGGCCCCACAGGTCAAATTTGACTTGGACCGCTCCGTTGACCTGCTGACATCACAGTGACATCATGCTGACGCAATAAGTCATTTTCTGGATTTGTTTTATTTCTAAATAACCAGGAAAATCTAGAAAATGATTTACACTTCAAAAATTCATAGAAATTCAACCGTAGCTCCAAATCAAATAATTTATATATGAAAAATGATCAGAAAAATTCAATCTATCCATCTGTACCATTTTCATGCATGTTAGAACAACTTATGACTACTGTTTAGGACAATTCAATTAAATGGCATTTAAATAACCACATGTGGAGTTTGAATTTGAATCTTGGATTCAAACCAACTTCATTTAATCTGGTTTTAGTTGCATTAGCACAAACCATAGCATATTGCCATGTCACATTCATGCATCATATTGTTGCATTGCATTGATTGTGTTTCTTCTTTGTTTGTCGGTGCTTGTCCCTTCTCAGTAGACGTGTACCGACGATGTGATCGATGACACCGATGAAGAACTATATTATCTTCAGAAGTGCCAGGCAAGCAAAACCCCCTTGTTCATTCCGATAAAATCCCACGCTCTCGCTCCTGCTCTCTTTTACTGTATTAGGACAATAGCGATTCATTTGTTACTTGCTGCGGTAGCTGAACCCCTTTATGCTCTGCATGACCTGTCATTGCCACAGTAAATAGATGAAACCCACTAGCATGAGTAGGAGTTGTTTGAGCCCTGATGTGCCTACTCATTCATGCTTGTTTGTCATGCCTGCTATTGCTTAGAGTTGAGTCAGGTCTGATTCATCGGGGATGAATTGGAGGTGTGTAAACATTTCCTACGGTGTGAGCTAAGTGTGTGACCACGATTTGGTAAAGGTAGCGATGAGAGGCCATGTAGGAGTACATGGTGGGTTGTCTCATTGCAGCCGTCCTCAGGAACTGAGTTCTGTGTTTGTGATCCATGACCAGTTACTACCACACATTGGGCTCCGGGCACTCCAAGCTCTCTCGACTTATTAATCAACTTGATCTCTGTCCAGGAGTTGCAACTAGTTTCTGGTGTTTGTAGGTAGTGTTAGTAGTCTACCAAGTGGCACCCGGTACAGGTGGGCTTGGGACAGACTAGGCACCATGGCCCGGTGTACCAAGTGGCACCCGGATGGTGGACTTGGGAACCCTGCACACATCGTTTGGGGCCGTGAGCGACACCCCGGCCGGATCTCCTTGCGGATGGAACCCGAATAGGCGATAAACCTAGACGAGAGACTTGTGTGGTTAGTCAGGTCGTGGCCAACACCCTCGCTGGGCTTCCGCTTGAAGGTTGCCGAGTACATGTCGTGTAAACGGCGGTAAGTGGTGAGAGCGTGTGTGAAGAAGTACACCCCTGCAGGGTTAATATGATCTATTAGAATAGTTGTGTCCGCGGTAAAGGACTTCTGGGTTGCCTCTACAGTTCATAGACAAGTGAAAGTGGATACTCTAAAATACGCAAGATAAGCGTGAGTGCTATGGATGGCGTTCTCGTAGGGAGACATGAGCGGATCCATAGTGGTGTATTGATATGGTGAATATGTGGACTCGTGTGCGCCACCTCAAAAGAGTTACTTGCAGTCGTAGTTCACGATAGCCCCCGAGTCAAAGCTGTCTTGCTGCAGTTAAACCCCACCATTCCCTTTGTTGATAATGATGCATATGTAGTTAGATCTGATGTAAGTCTTGCTGGGTACATTTGTACTCACGTTTGCCTATTTTATGTTTTTGTAGAGAGACTTCGGTCTCGCTAGTAGTTCTGCGTAGACTTCAACGTTTAGCTTGATACCTCAGCTTCGATCTTGTGCCCTCGGCAGGATCTGGTAGATAGTCATGCTTCTTAGCCTTTTTCATTTGTAGATGTCTGTACTCAGACATCTTAAGCTTCCGCTTGTGCTTTGACTTGTATGCTCTGAGTGTTGGGTCATGAGACCCATGTTTGTAATATCTCGCTCCTCGGAGCCTACTGAATAAAATACTTGAGTTGTAGAGTCATGTTGTGATGCCATGTTGTATTTGCACAGATCCAGCATATTGTGTGTATGTTATTGGAATGCTTGGTATGTGTGGGATCTGACTATCTAGTTGTTTATCCTTAGTAGCCTCTCTTACCGGGAAATGTCTCCTAGTGTTTCCACTGAGCCATGGTAGCTTGCTACTGCTCCGGAACACTTAGGCTGGCCGGCATGTGTCCTTCTTCGTTCCTGTGTCTGTCCCCTCGGGGAAATGTCACCCGATGAAATCCAGAGTCCTGTTAGCCTGCTACAGCCCAGTTCACCGGAGTCCTGTTAGCCCAGTGCTACACCCTGGATTCACTCACTGATGACCGACACGTTCGATGTTGGGTCATGGATGCTTGTCCCTGTAAGTTTGTGCCACTTTGGGTTTACGACTAGCCATGTCAGCCCGGGCTCCTTATCATATGGATGCTAGCGACACTGTCATATACGTGTGCCAAAAGGCGCAAACGGTCCCAGGCATAGGTAAGGCGACACCCGTGGGGATACCGTGCGTGAGGCCGCAAAGTGATATGAGGTGTTACATGCTAGATCGATGTGGCATTGAGTTCGGGTCCTGATAGCTTTGGTATTAGAGCCTGACTGCCTATAGGATTATCAAGCCAAACTGGTCGAAGTTCAGTCTAGAAATGCTTTAGTTATATAAGGGAATTGATTGTGGGATGGAACGTAAGGCTCTTTTTACTCCTTATACCTTATGCCCTTCTGATCTGAGTCATCTTACCTTTCCTGCGGGGTTAAGGAACTAGGCTCTCTCTTCCTTCTATCAGGATCACGTGTTACTAATACGTAGACTTGTAGGACTGATGGTTCTAATGCTCAGTTCGGTTCCTACTACTCCCGTGTATTCATAGTTGGCCTCGTAACCTTGATATTGTGCTTCTAAGTGGTTATGCCACCATTTTTGTAGCATGTCCCAAATCTTTTTGAGCATTTACAACCGTTATGCTGTCCGAGTCGTCCCAGGTTTCTAAATAATCTGATGCAATTGCAAAATCCTTTCCATCTGTTTTGGATGACCTTTCTGGCCAGGTTAACCACACTAATCAGTGAGTTGAGGTACCCTATTGCCTTGACGTATATGTTGGAGTTATTATTATGACCTAGGTGTCTAGAGTATCACCTAGTAATCCAGCCATGCTTTGTGTTCCCAGTGTGATGATTCTGGCCATCATTCTTGAAAGCATCCCGTGATGCCACTTAGTAGTAGGTATTCTACTCCTGGGTTTTCAACCCGAGATTCACCCTACATGCTTCATGTTGATAGTTTTTGCTCGTTCCTTTAGGTTATTAGCAACCTTTGCAATAGTCCTCGAAGTTCATGGTTTTTCCTTCTTCCAAATACTATGAACCACTTATGGCAGAAGTTTGTTGGATCAAAAGATCACAACCGGAGTGCCCTCGATGAGTCCTCCATTCTATATTCTGACTCTGCCAGTTCTACCTTTCTGCATGGGTTATCCGGAAGAAATATGTTGAACTCGTTCGACATGCTAGTCCATGCATCCACAACTCAGAAAAACATATGTTCCTTTGAGTTGTCCCTCTTTAGTTGTATCCTGACCCCCGTCTATCCATTGATAGTCAGGAATAGTCGTGCATTCGTGTTCATTGATGCCTTTTACTTCTATGGTCCGTCAAGCCATTCTATTCGGAATGACTAGGAGAAACAAACTCCAGTACCTCATCCATATCCAGGATTGGGTCAAAGCAGTTGTACTCCGCAGATCAAAATACAATCAAACTTTTGATCTGTTCTACTCTGAAGTGTTACCCTCTTTACGTCAGGATCGCCATGAGAATTGCACTATCTATTATGAATCCTTGATGCAGTGATACTTCTTGCCATCATTGTTAATTTCTCGGTTCCCGTGTTGTTGCAGCCGGAATGCCGACAGGTGAACTATGATGTGTGAAATCAATACTGCTAGCAACTCCGTTGCTTGGTAGTTAAATGGACGATAACCTCATCCTTAGCGTGTTGATTATTGAATCATCACCCTAGGGTTTATCGTGCTACCTAGTCCATCTCCAAGGTGCACTATTCGATCAATGAGTTAGGATTGTGCTAATCTCTCGCTCTTTTGATCATATCGTCTTGCCCTGAAAAGCAAGATTGTTCTCGAGCTTAGTAACATATCGGTGGTACATGATTTTCCGAATATCTTCTCGGAAGTGTTACCAGGTCACCTCACTGCTATGTTGAGCTCGTGACCAAGTTGGTTTTTGAAACCACCCTTTCTCCAAGAATCCGTGTTGGATACCCCTGAGCTAGTTGGTTAAGCTAAACGACAACTTGGAGAGTTGGAAGATAAAAGGTTACCTAACTTACTTCGTTTCAAAGGGATATCCTGGTGTTGGTGTGTTTGAAGAAAGATGATATCTTCATTGGTTGATCCTCATGGTCAATTGTTGGATCTGTTGTCTTGTCCAACCTTTAATTTGGGTGTGGGCTATCCTCAAATCAAGTCAGAACCAACGATGCTCGTAATGTTGTCTTATTCGTGGTTGAACCCTCGGGCATTCACCATTACATCTTTTGGTCTGACCAATGCTATCACCTTGTTCACCTAGTCGTGGAATTCCATCTTCATGGAAATCTCGATGATTTGTTGTTGAGCCCATCAACATCATTTTATCTTCTCCAAGATCTTGTTGGACAATAAGTTAGTGTTGGAAACTTTTGAAAGCATTTTCTTCATGCTAGCTCATGAATTATTTGTTTGATGAAAGGAGTGACTTCCTCTTATACACGTGCATTTGGTGAAAGTTGCCGCCGTGAATTTGAGAAAGTTAGTTTTGCTTCCTCTGGAATCATCCCAAGTCAGTCATGCACATGTGCAAAGTATTCTGTGGTTTGGAGATTTGCAACCTTCATTCTATATGTATCCCTAGCACACCAAGCCACTGATTGATATGTTCAAGGAAAAGGAGTTGCTGTGCAAATACTAGTTCATGCAGAAGATTCCTATATTCTCAAGGATGGTTCCCTACTAGAACTCGGTAGTGTTTTATTGTAAGACTACCATGTGATCATGTTTGTCTGAGACAGCGTGTTCACACATGTGTAGCAGAACCAGCTCATGTTTTGGAGCTTGCTATCGTAGTTCATTTCCCGAGAATCTCGCAACGTCATTTCGTAGATTTGTGTTGCAAACTTTTATTTTTCTTCCTAGACTCGATGAGTCTGGAATATCCTGACACCAGCCAGATCTGAATCTCAGGCAGATATGATGGTTGGAACATTTCCCCAGAACTATAATATTGGTCCCTCGATAACCGGTAAAGTGGATGTCGTGGCCAACATACCCAGCCGGAAGACCTATTATTGT
Organism: Triticum aestivum; assembly: GCF_018294505.1. Taxonomy (NCBI): domain Eukaryota; kingdom Viridiplantae; phylum Streptophyta; class Magnoliopsida; order Poales; family Poaceae; genus Triticum; species Triticum aestivum. The sequence continues at coordinate 694,422,662 of NC_057813.1, forward strand.
AGTATCTTGTTTGAGGAAGTTGGCCACCTCCCCATGAGGATTTCTTATGGATTTACTTCCGTAGTTATTCCTTATGATTTTTGTGTTCCCGAAGTCCGACCTTTTACTTGATGTTCTAGATATCAAACCGTCTCTATGAATGGGTTACGCTAGCACATCAAGGAGAACATTAGAAGCGGAGTGCTAAATGTCTCTCGGTCGATCATCCAGATTTTGTCCCCTTGGCCCGCCAAGGTGAAATCTGAGAAGCTGTTATCTTCCTATGCATCTGCATCGTCCATCACTATCCATCATGGTAGCATGTTGTGTTGCGAGGATCCTTGACACGGATATTGGTAATACCTAGATGAATATGGAAATGCTCAAGTTCTTGAGAGCACCCTCAAGCGCTAGGTGTTATCACCGGCACCAACTGGGTTTGCTCTCAGCTTCCTCGGTCACGCTATAACTTTTCGAATAGTAGACTCACTCTCTACTGTTGAGCTTCTTCCCAGTTACTAAAATCATCCCTTGTGTTGTTTTCAATAAGGTAATCCTCATCATCCATTCTAGTATGAGTATGCCATTCCTTCGAACTCCGCCAATCGATTGCAGTGATTTGCCTTAGGCTGATATAGAGAGTCTCAATGATCTCTATATCAAAGGTAATTCTTTTTGCCACTTAAGGGGATATTTCTACAAGTCACCTTCCCTAAGGTGTCTAGCTGTGGCATCATGGCAACTCAACTCCTCGCTACGTTGCCAACCGTTCACCACCCTTTTGAGCGTGGAATTGTTGTCTACCTAGTGAACCCTTGTCATTTGTTCCACTCCATCCCTCTAGATGTGTGTTTTGTGTCTCAGCTCGAGTGGTGTTGCTATGCCTCATTCCGCGAGTTGATCCTAAGTTGTTCGATCTTCGAGAAGATCGATCCTTCTAGAGTCTCCTTCTCCTCTCGTTGTCATGTTAGCTGGAGTTCTCACAGCAAGACGACAAGACAATGATGGTGACTGAATCAACGCCCCTATGAAGTGCAACCTGGATCGTGAAGATTGTGTTAGTTTGTGTTCCCCCTTCATCTTACCCTACGCTTGAATCTCGGGACGAGATTCTTGTTTAGTGGGGGCGAGTTGTCACATCCCTAGCTTCTGGTGCTGCCTAGTGTTTGCATCTTGCTTGCATCATGTTTAACTTTCATGGAAATTTGAAATGGGGATTGCTCAAACCCTAGCACCAGATCAAATCAACTAGGTTCAAACAAAAATATTCTCAATGAACCCAAAATGCCCATTTGTCGGTGTACTAGAGTAGGGTTATCCTAGTATCCCGAACTTGTGCACGGGCAGTGGCAGCACCCTGCGGCAAGGCTTGCCGGGTGACCGGCAAGGTCCTCCGTGGTTCCTGTTGAGCCATTCAAGAACAAAGTATTCAAGCCAAGGAGACACGGCCCCGACAAGAGGAGCTTGCCGGGAAGGCCAACCAAGGCATCTCAAGGAACTTGCCGCAACGCGCCACGCGTCCCGACGAGGCCCGGTGAGCAACAAGCTTCCGGACGCGACAAGACAACGACGGCGGCAAAGCGCTTGCCGCGGCAAGCTACCACTCTGTACCCGCGCTCCAGCACATCCACCAACGTGTCGCCCTGGGGCCTTTCCAGGCGCGCGTGGCAAGAGGCTGTGCAGCCAGCGGTGCGCAGTGGCAAGAGACGCTGACAAGATTGCCATCGTGGCGAGCGGTGGCGTCCCTGACGGTCCCTTTTTGCACTATTTGGGCGACGTAGACAGGCATTTATTGCCTTTGTCCCCTGCCGTCAGGGTTAGGTATGATACACTGTACAGGTAGTTGTACCAACCGCAATTCCTTTTCCATTTTTACCCTTGTCTACGTTGCCACCTGTCGGAGACCCCTTCAGCATATAAAAGGAGGCCCATGCGCAATGTAGAGGGGGTTCGAAGGCAGAAAAACACTCACGCCCGGTCTCGTTAGCAGCTAGTGTGTACAGTAGCACTCAGCGCTCCCGAGCAAGAACTCAATACACTCAGACATGCAGCAGTAGGAGTATTATCTCTCCGGAGAGCTCCGAAGCTGGGTAAACTGCTCGTGTGCTTCGCCTCGATCCGCTCTTCGTGCGATCTCCGCCCCCCGCCGAACCGAAAGGGGCTCGGTCCGCCGGTCCCATAGGTGTTCGTGGATCAGCTTCCCCGACATCTTTGGCGCGCCAGGTAGGGGGCGTTGAGGTTGTGTGAACCTGATCCGGCGTTCACACGAGCTAGATCTTCATCTTCTTCATCGACATGCCACCGAAGAAGAAGGCTTCGGCGGCAGCTGTTCCGTCCACGTCGATCCCACCACCACCGGAGCAAACGGGTGGTGGGGTAGACGCCGGCGGAAGAACGGGCATCGACGAGGGAGCTCACGGTGCTGCCAGGTCCAAGGACAAGGCTGCGCAGACCTCGGCGTCCGTACATGCACCGCGCCCATCTCAGGAGGCGCAGGACCGACAGCGTCATGGTATTCGCAGGGCCATACGTTCGTTGGACCAAGATCGAGCTGGTGGATCTCGGGGTGCTCAAGACCAGCATGCACGCCAACATGCTGGCACGAGCGAGACACGGTCGCCTGGACGGGATACTGCTCCTTCTAACATAGTTAGAAGTCCGAGCATATCCCGCTCCTCGCACCGTTCGCCACTGCCGCCCACCACTCCAACAGAAGCTTTGGCGCGAGCTCAACTGCTCCTGGATTACCCTCCAACGGCAGACAAGATCGATGAATGGAGGGCCACCATTCAGAGTCTCATCGGCTTCGCCAACGGCGACACTCCGCGGCAGCCGAGTACATCGCTGCCGCGGCAGGACTGCCGGGCACGAGCCGATGGCGACGAAACCGGTGGGGGTGCAACCACCATGCACTCTCCACCCCGAAGGCCAAGATCGCCGACTCGCCGGATCCACCTCGACAGCGACTCCACCGCATCATCAGATCCACGAGCTCGTCGCGATCAGCGCCAAGTTCTTCACGAACGACAGCAAGAAGACGCTCGAACTCGCATCGAGCGCCGAAGAGAAGCGCGGCGTCAATCGGACCAGCGCGCTGGGCCCTCTGTCGACATGCATGCACCAGGGGAACCAGGCGACTTGCCGTACGCGGTAGGTTGCCCTGCGTTCACTCGTGAGCTGCGGCAAGTCCAGTGGCCCAGCACGAAGAATTTCAAGCCAGACGTACCAGAGAAGTACGACGGCAAGTCGCATCCGTCGGAGTTCCTCAGCATCTACACCATCGCGGTGCAAGCTGCCGGGGGGCGGGACGACAAGATCCTGGCCAACTACTTCCCGCTGGTGCTCAAGCCCAATGTCAGATCCTGGCTCATGCACTTGCCGGACAACTCCATATCCTCCTGGGCAGACCTATGCCATCAGTTTGTCGGCGCCTTTACAGGCGGCCACAAGCCTCATGGCCAAGAGAGCGACCTTCATCTGCTCGCCCAGAAGGAAGGAGAGCCCCTGCGCAAGTACATTCAGAGATTCAGCCGCGTACAGCACAACATCCCAGATGTCCACCCTGCCGCGGTAATCAGCGCGTTCCATCAGAACGTGCGAAACCGCAGGATGCGGGAGGAGATGGCGATGTGCAAGATCAGAGACGTCAGTGAGCTATATGCCCTGGCCGACAAGTGTGCACGTGCTGAGGAAGGGAGGAAACTCCCCGGAGAGAATACAGAAGCAGGAGGATCTGATAGTGAGGAGGCTGCCCCGGCAAAGAAAAACCGGCGGCGGAACAACAGGAAGAAGAAAGGCAAAGATGTGCTAGTCGTTGAGCAGTCCGGCAACGGAGGTGGCGCCAAGAAAGCCAAAGCTGGTAGCTCCGGCGAGGAGATTGCCGCAGGCACCAACTACCAGGCTGTGGCGGTCGCCGACAAGCAGGACGGCACCAACAAGCAGTACTGCAAGATCCACCGCACCAAGGGCCATGACCTCCAGAGCTGCAAGAAGGTCGAGCAGCTTGTCGAGCAGCAAAAGGCTGAATACGAGCGACGCGACAAGGAGAAGGCCCAGGAAGGTGCTGGAGGAGCCGGCAAGAAACGCCCCGGCCGAGGAGGACGCCGCGGCAAGGCCAAGCAGCGGCAAGGAGATAGACCTCCCCGCGGCCGCGACAAGGATGAAGATGACGACGACGATGAAGATATGGATGATGACGAGACCGATGAGCAGGAGTTCCAGAAAGCCACAGAGGTCCTGTGCGTTGACGGCGGTGCTTCTCTGCATACTTCACACCGCCAGCTCAAGCAGTGGGTGCGGGAAGTCAATGCGGCAGAACCACCCGTCGAGTCACGCAAGCCTCTGAAATGGTCCAGCACGCCTATCATCTTTGATATTGAGGACCACCCTGATCGCATAACTGCGGTCGGGTGCTTGCCGATGTTGGTTTCACCAACTATCCGCAACCTCAAGGTCACTAAGATGCTAGTTGACGGCGGGGCCGGCTTGAACCTGATCTCCTCCGCGGTACTCCAGAAACTCCAGATCCCTGATGGCGAGCTCGAAGAGACCGGCACATTCCAAGGAATCAATCCGGGAAGGAGCAAGCCGAAGGGAAAGATCACGTTGCCGGTGACATTTGGCAGCGAGTTGAACTTCAGGACTGAGAGGGTCACTTTTGACGTTGCTGACTTTCCATTGCCTTACAATGGGATACTCGGCCGTCCAGCACTCGCCAAATTCATGGCAGCCTCTCACTATGCATACAACATGCTGAAGATGCCAGGCCCGATAAGTGTCATCTCTGTCCCTGGCGACAAGAAGGATGCTCTTATCTGCGCCGACAAGATCTACCGGGAAGCAGCAGCCGCAACAGATCGCAAGTCACTTGCCGTTGAAGCTCCCGGGGCGAAGAAGAAGACCAAGTCCGGCAAGAGTTCTGATGCCCACTCCGGCAAGCGCACCTCTTCGGAGTGCTGCGCTACCGTCGAGGACGCACCATCGAGCTCCACCGGCAAGTGTAAGAAGACAATGGCAGCTCCACCAGAGACCAAGAAGGTGTCCGCCAAGGAGGATGGCACTGGTGGTACCTTCACCATCAGTGCCACTCTCGACCCTAAATAGGAAAGCGCGCTCGTTGCTTTCCTGCGGGCGAACGTCGACGTATTTGCGTGGCAACCGTCTGACATCCCCGGTGTTCCCAGGAAAGTAATCGAGCACCATCTTGCCGTCTGTCCTCATGCGCGGCCCGTCAAGCAGAAAGTCAGGAAGCAGGCAGTGGAGCGCCAAGAATTCATCGCAGAAGAAATCAAGAAATTGGAAGCAGCAGGCCTTGTCAGAGGAGTGCTCCATCCTACGTGGTTGGCCAACCCTGTAGTCGTGCGCAAGGCAAACGGGAAATGGAGGCTTTGTATCGACTTTACCGATGTCAATAAAGCTTGTCCCAAAGACCCATTTCCCTTGCCGCGCATCGACCAGATTGTTGACTCCACGGCCGGATGTGACTTGCTTTCATTTCTTGATGCATACTCAGGATACCATCAGATCTTCATGGCAGAAGAGGATGAGGAGAAGACCGCATTCATCACCCCATGTGGCACATACTGTTTCGTACGGATGCCTTTCGGTTTAAAGAATGCTGGTTCAACATTTGCAAGGGTAGTCCATGACGCTTTTGAGCCGCAAATGCATAGAAATGTGGAAGCCTACATGGATGACATAGTGGTCAAGAGCAAGGACAAGGCGACTCTGATTCAAGATTTAGACGAAACCTTTGCAAATCTGTGCAAGATCAACCTCAAGCTTAACCCCGAGAAGTGTGTGTTTGGAGTCCCCTCCGGCAAGCTTCTCGGGTTCTTCGTGTCTCAGCGGGGAATTGAGGCCAATCCCGACAAGATCAAGGCCATTGAGCAGACTGAAGCACCAAAGCGCGTCAAGGATGTACGAAGACTTGCCGGTTGTGTAGCTGCTCTCAGCAGGTTTATCTCTAGGTCTGCTGAGCGCGCCCTGCCATTTTTTAAAATATTAAAAAAGGCAAGTCCAATGAAATGGACTCCGGAAGCGGAGGCTGCACTGCAGGACTTAAAGAGATACCTGTCCTCCACTCCAACACTTGTCGCACCTAAGCCACAAGAGAAGTTGCTACTATATATAGCGGCAACCAATCAAGTGGTTAGTGCTGCGTTAGTAGCGGAGAGGGAGGCAGACGATGAGCCAGCAACCACGTCAGATGCATCCAGCGGCAAGCAGGGGACTTCATCGGCAAGCTCTGGTCCCGACAAAGATGGATCTGCACAGGCGCGTGAGAAGATGCAGAAAAGAATGGTGCAGCGCCCAGTTTACTTTGTCAGTTCCCTTCTGCAGGGGGCTAGGTCAAGGTACTCTAGTGTGCAGAAATGGCTTTTCGGCCTTCTCATGGCCTCGAGAAAGCTGCACCATTACTTCCAAGCACATGAGATCACAGTCGTCACTCGTTTTCCGCTGAAGAGGATACTGCAAAATCCAGAAGCAACAGGCAGGATTGTCGAGTGGGCACTGGAACTGTCAAGCTTTAGCCTCAAGTTTGAAAGCACTTCGACTATCCAAAGCAGAGCATTGGCGGAGTTCATAGCAGAATGGACGCCAACACAAGATGAAGAAATTCCAGAAACGAGCATCCCAATCAAGGAAGCAAGCAAAGAGTGGCTGATGTAATATGATGGTGCCTTTTCGCTGCAAGGCGCCGGTGCAGGCGTGCTACTTGTTGCACCCACCGGAGAGCACCTCAAGTACGTAGTCCAGATGCACTTTCCCAAGGAGCAAGCAACGAACAATACCGTAGAGTATGAAGGTTTGCTTGCCGGTCTCAGGATCGCAGTAGACCTTGGGATCAAGAAGCTCATTGTCAGGGGTGACTCACAGCTTGTCGTCCTCCAAGTGAACAAGAATTATCAGAGTCCGTTGATGGAAGCTTACGTTGATGAAGTGAGAAAGCTAGAAGAGCACTTTGACGGCCTAGAGATGGAACATGTTCCAAGAGCTCAGAACGACATTGCCGATGGCCTGTCGAAGTGCGCCGCACTTAAGTTACCTGTGGAACCAGGGATCTTTGTGCTCAAACTGACTCAACCATCTATAATGCCATCAACTGGACAGAGCAAGAAGAGGAAGTTGATTTCTGGTGACTATTTTCCGGCAGAGCTCCCCGAAGCCGCCGCCAAGAAGGACCTCAAGATCAACACCAAGGGTGCTGAGGAGCAGTCTGCTCCGGCAAGCCCTAGGGTTTGTTCCGTTGAAGCAGACGCTCCCGACAAGTTTGCTCCGGCAAGCTTGCCGGGGAACGTCAAGCTCCGGCTGAGCCGCAGGTTCTCGCCGTAGAAGCGGATGTTCCCGCAGCAGTAGATGTGCCTTTAGTCCTTGTTGTCGAGCCGCAAGCTCCAGCATGGGCACAGCAGATTGTCCGTTTCCTTCAGACAGGAGAACTTCTCGAAGAGCAAGAAGAAGCCGAAAGAGTAGCCCGGCAGTCAAGTATGTACCAGTTTGTCAACAACACACTGTACAGAAGAAGACTCAACGGCGTGAAATTGAAGTGTATTCACCGGGAAGACGGACAAAAGTTGTTGGCAGAGATACATGGAGGCATATGTGGTCACCACATTGGCGCAAGAGCACTTGCCGGCAAAGCATTCCGGCAAGGTTTCTTTTGGCCGACAGCCCTCCAGGATGCAACTGCACAAGTAACCAAGTGTGAAGCGTGCCAGTCCCATTCCAAGCAGATACACCAGCCAACTCAAGCTCTCCAGACGATCCCTTTATCCTGGCCATTTTCGGTCTGGGGGCTCGACATCCTCGGCCCTTTTCCCCGAGCTGTCGGGGGCTTTGAGTACTTGTACGTTGCAATCGACAAGTTCACAAAGTGGCCGGAAGTGGAAGCAGTGAGGAAGGTGACAGCACAGTTAGCAGTCAAGTTCTTCAGGTCGATTGTTTGCTGCTTCGGGATCCCTCACAGGATCATCACCGACAACGGCACGCAATTCACGAGCCGCACCTTCATGCAGTACGTCCAAGATCTTGGCGCCAAGGTCTGCTTCGCTTCTGTTGCTCATCTGAGAAGTAACAGTCAAGCGGAGAGGGCGAATGCTGAAGTGCTGCGTGGGCTCAAGACCAGGACTTTCGACAGGCTGCGCAAGTCAGGACGATGCCAAATCGAGCCACTGGCCAGACACCTTTTGCTCTAGTCTATGGGGCAGAGGCAGTTCTCCCCATGGAACTCGTATACGGGTCACCTCGAGTGCTTGCTTATGATGAGCTTGAGCAAGAGTAGTTGCGACAAGATGACGCGCTGCTCCTTGAGGAGGACCGTCTTCAGGCTGCTGTACGAGCTGCTCGATACCAGCAAGCTTTGCGCCGCTACCATAGCCACAAAGTTAATGCCAGAAGTCTCGAGGAAGGCGACCTTGTTCTTCGGCGCGTTCAGTCCGCCAAGAATTCCAACAAGTTGACGCTGAAGTGGGAAGGCCCTTACCGGGTAAAACGAGTCACTAGGCCTGGCGTTGTCCGCCTTGAGACCGAAGATGGCATTCCGATGAGCAACTCCTGGAACATTGAGCATCTTCGTAAGTTTTACCCGTAAGGCGCGGTTGCCGGAACCTGTTCCGGCAACCACCTTTCGTACAAGTCTTGCCAATGTTGCATGTAATCCTTTGTACGAAGCCGGGCGCAGACCCTGTGCATAAGTAAAGCTCATGTGCTCCGCACATCTTGTCAATTTCATGCTTTTTACTTTTCTTTGCATGCATTATCTGACACTTTGTGCAGCGCCTACCCCCGGTAAGCAATAACGAGCCGTAAGGCCCCATATATTTATTTTCTCTTCTTTCTCTTTCTCAAAGAAGGGAAGGTTCCCTCGCCGACAAGTTTGCCGGGGGGAAAGGAGAAGATAATGGTGTGGACCAAGCGTCGTTCGAGGAAGTTTCGCCTTACCGGGAAGAAAACGACAGAAAAGCTAAGTTGCTAAAGTTTGAGCAATCAGTTTTAAAAATTTTAAGTTATCTTCCTCGAACGACCATGCTTTGTATGGAAAACCTGTGCGCGGAGGAACCAACTCGTAGCTAGTTGCCCCCTTACTTTGTTTCGAGTCCGCTCAACAACTTAAGTGAGCTGCGACTAGTTGCGACAAGGTTTCTTGTCGGTAGCGGCACCGTCAGCAGGCTGCTGATGTCCCGCACTCAACGCTCGCGGCTAAGGTGCCTGCACCGACAAGTTCCCTAAAAGCGTAGGGCAAAAACATACAAAGGAAGGAATCAAGTAAAGGAAATAACATAGCAATCGCTACCCAAAATAGAGTCATATTATAAGATAGCTTGTCATAGCTCTAATAGATTGTTCTCATAACATGACCAGCAGCGACAAGAAAAAGAGAAAACGGGCGGCCTAATCTACGCGATCGCCCTCAACCCTCTTGATCCCGCTCACCTTGTCCACAATGGGTGCGACAAGGGTCTTGAGCGCTTCCAGATCAGCATCCGGCGGCAAGGTCCTGAGGACGTTGGTGAGGTTGAGGCCTGGGTTGCGGAAGGCCACCTTCACCAGCACCTTTTGAAGAGCTCCCGCGCAGATCTTGCGCGACTCGTCGGCCAGCTGCTTTGGGATCTTCTCCCGGAGTCGTTGGAGGGCCGTCGCCACGCCTTTGAAGAACAAGCTGAGCTTGGCGCTGGTTGGAGGTGCTCATCGGAGGAATACCCGAGATCCTCCATCCCCAGCTGCGCCAGCTCCCTGTCGATGGCTGCGGCAACACCCACGATCTCTCCCATGACGCCACATTCGACGTGTGCCGTTCGAGGAGGGCGCGATGGATACAGAGTGAAATACGGCGTAACCCAGGCCGCGCGTGCCCGTGCCCTGTTTTGGGCCTGGCCCAACAGCGCTCGGCACCGTGTGTGGCCCAGGCCCGGGGGCTCCTGTCGGTGTACTAGAGTAGGGGTACCCTAGTATCTCGAACTTGTGCACGGGCAGTGGCAGCACCCCACGACCGCCAAGGTCCTCCGTGGTTCCTGTGGAGCCATTCAAGAACAAAGTATTCAAGCCAAGGAGACAAGGCCCCGGCAAGAGGAGCTTGCCGGGAAGGCCAACCAAGGCATCTCAAGGAACTTGCCGCGACGCGCCACGCATCCTGGCGAGGCCCGGTGAGCAACAAGCTTCCGGACGCGACAAGACAATGACCGCGGCAAAGCGCTTGCCGCGGCAGGCTACCACTATGTACCCGCGCTCCAGCACATCCACCAACGTGTCGCCCTGGGGCCTTTCCAGGCACGCGTGGCAAGAGGCTGTGCAGCCAGCAGTGCAGGGTGGCAAGCGACGCTGACAAGATTGCCATCGTGGCGAGTGGTGGCGTCCCTGATGGTCCCTTTTTGCACTATTTGGGCGACGTAGACGGGCATTTAATGCCTTTGTCCCCTGCCGTCAGGGTTAGGTATGATACACTGTACAGGTAGTTGTACCAACCGCAATTCCTTTTCCATTTTTACCCTTATCTACGTTGCCACCTGTCGGAGACCCCTTCAGCATATAAAAGGAGGCCCATGCGCAACGTAGAGGGGGTTCGAAGGCAGAAAAACACTCACGCTCGGTCTCGTTAGCAGCTAGTGTGTACTGTAGCACTCAGCGCTCCCGAGCAAGCACTCAATACACTCAGACATGCAGCAGTAGGAGTATTATCTCTCCGGAGAGCTCCGAAGCTGGGTAAACTGCTCGTGTGCTTCGCCTCAATCCGCTCTTTGTGCGATCTCCGCCCCCCGTCGAACCGAAAGGGACCCGGTCCGCCGGTCCCATAGGTGTTCGTGGATTAGCTTCCCCGACACCTTCAGAAAAGTTCATCATTTTTGGATTAGTCTAGAACCTCCCCAAAAAATGGCGCACATTTTTCTAGGCCATTCTGGATTTTTGAATTAAATCATATGTTATTTGCATTTGGGCATTTAATTGCTAAATAATATTTTAAATGCTCAAATAATCCCAAACTGAAATGTTTGCTGTTGGAAATGTTTTCAAGAGTGGTCATGAGCAGTTGCATGATTTTTGGGATTGATTTAGTATTTTTAATAAAGCCACAAAGCTGCAGAAAAATAGAAAACAGGAATTAAAAGAGAAAGGGAGAGAACTTACCTGGCACTTACCTAGCAAATCCCACCTGGCCTGACACTATAGCAGCCTAGCCGGGCAAAACCAGCCCAGCCCACCAGGGGCTCCTCCCTATCGTCTTCCACCTCCTGCCAGTGGGCAGGAGGGCGTGTGGCCGCCGTGCACGCACACGCGCCCCGGCCACCTCCTGCTTGCCGCTCCCCTCGACGCCCTAGATTTCTCTGGTGGTGCCACGCACCTCCCACCACCACCATTGGACGCGCCACCTCACGGGCGTTCCAATGAGCCCAACCCTGCCTCTTCTCGTCGCCGGAATCGCCGGGACGAACGACGCCGCCGCGTCTGTGCGCCACCGACGGTTAGCCGCCGACATGGGCATCATTAGTGGCTAATGAACCACTAACTAACCCCTCCTGTGACACCGACAGCTAGGCCCCGCGCCTAATTAACTCCGGGATTTTTTTCTGTTTAGATTAGTTTAATAACACGGGACCCACCAGTCAGAGTTGACTGTGCTGACGTGTCCGTTGACCCGACCCCACCTGTAAGTGACACAAACAACACTGTGTCACTGACCAGCGGGCCCCACAGGTCAGATTTGACATGGACCGCTCCGTTGACCTGCTGACATCACAGTGACATCATGCTGACGCAATAAGTCATTTTCTAGATTTGTTTTATTTCTAAATAACCAGGAAAATCCAGAAAATGATTTAAACTTCAAAAATTCATAGAAATTCAACCGTACCTCCAAATCAAATAATTTATATATGAAAAATGATCAGAAAAATTCAATCTATCCATCTGTACCATTTTCATGCATGTTAGAACAACTTATGACTACAGTTTAAGACAATTCAACTAAATGGCATTTGAATAACCACATGTGCAGTTTGAATTTGAATCTTGGATTCAAACCAACTTCATTTAATCTGGTTTTAGTTGCATTAGCACAAACCATAGCATATTGCCATGTCACATTCATGCATCATATTGTTGCATTGCATTGATTGTGTTTCTTCTTTATTTGTTGGTGCTTGTCCCCTCTCAGTAGACGTGTACCGACGATGTGATCGATGACATCGATGAAGAACTATATTATCTTCAGAAGTGCCAGGCAAGCAAAACCCCCTTGATCATTCCGATACAATCCCACGCTCTCGCTCCTGCTCTCTTTTACTGCATTAGGACAACAACGATTCATTAGTTACTTGCTGCGGTAGCTGAACCCCTTTATCCTCTGCATGACCTGTCATTGCCACAGTAAATAGATGAAACCCACTAGCATGAGTAGGAGTTGTTTGAGCCCTAATGTGCCTACTCATTCATTCTTGTTTGTCATGCCTGCTACTGCTTAGAGTTGAGTCAGGTCTGATTCATCGGGGATGAATTGGAGGTGTGTAAACATGTCCTACTGTGTGTGAGCTAAGTGTGTGAACACGATTTGGTACCGGTAGCGGTGAGAGGCCGTGTAGGAGTACATGGTGGGTTGTCTCATTGCAGCCGTCCTCAGGAACTGAGTTGTGTTTGTGATCCATGATTAGTTACTACCACACATTGGGCTCCGGGCACTCTAAGCTCTCTCGACTTATTAATCAACTTGATCTCTGTCCATGAGTTGCAACTCGTTTCTGGAGTTTGTAGGTAGTGTTAGTAGTCTACCAAGTGGCACCCGGTATAGGTGGGCTTGGGACAGACTAGGCACCGTGGCCCGGTGTACCAAGTGGCACCCGAATGGTGGACTTGGGAACCCTACACACATCGTTTGGGGCCGTGAGCGACCCCCCGGCCGGATCTCCTTGCGGATGGAACCCGAATAGGCGATAAACCTGGACGAGAGACTTGTGTGGTTAGTCAGGTCGTGGCCGACACCCTCGCTGGGCTTCCGCTTGAAGGTTGCCGAGTACATGTCGTGTAAACGGCGGTAAGTGGTGAGAGCGTGTGTGAAGAAGTACACCCCTACAGGGTTAATATGATCTATTCGAATAGCCGTGTCCGCGGTAAAGGACTTCTGGGTTGCCTGTACAGTTCATAGACAAGTGAAAGTGGATACTCTAAAATACGCAAGATAAGCGTGAGTGCTATGGATGGCGTTCTCATAGGGAGACGGGAGCGGATCCATAGTGGTGTATTGATATGGTGAATATGTGGACTCGTGTGCGCCACCTCAAAAGAGTTACTTGTAGTCGTAGTTCAGGATAGCCACCGAGTCAAAGCTGGCTTGCTGCAGTTAAACCCCACCATCCCCTTTGTTGATAATGATGCATATGTAGTTTGATCTGATGTAAGTCTTGCTGGGTACATTTGTACTCACGTTTGCCTATTTTATGTTTTTGCAGAGAGACTTCGGTCTCGCTAGTAGTTCTGCGTGGACTTCGACGTTTAGCTTGATACCTCAGCTACGATCTTGTGCCTCGGCAAGATCTGGTAGATAGTCATGCTTCTTAGCCTTTTTCATTTGTAGATGTCTGTACTCAGACATGTTAAGCTTCCGCTTGTGCTTTGACTTGTATGCTCTGAGTGTTGGGTCATGAGACCCATGTTTGTAATATCTCGCTCCTCGGAGCCTACTGAATAAAATACTTGAGTTGTAGAGTCATGTTGTGATGCCATGTTGTATTTGCACATATCGAGCATATTGTGTGTATGTTATTGGAATGCTTAGTATGTGTGGGATCTGACTATCTAGTTGTTTATCCTTAGTAGCCTCTCTTACCGGGAAATGTCTCCTATTGTTTCCACTGAGCCATGGTAGCTTGCTACTCCTCCGAAACACTTAGGCTGGCTGGCATGTGTCCTTCTTCGTTCATGTGTCTGTCCCCTCGGGGAAATGTCACGCAATGAATTCCAGAGTCCTGTTAGCCTGCTACAGCCCGGTTCACCGTTGTCCTGTTAGCCCAGTGCTATAGCCTGGATTCACTCGCTGATGACCGACACGTTCGATGCTGGGTCATGGATGCATGTCCCTATAAGTTTGTGCCACTTTCGGTTTACGACTAGCCATGTCAGCCCGGGCTCCTTATCATATGGATGCTAGCGACACTATCATATACGTGTGCCAAAAGGCGCAAACGGTCCCAGGCATAGGTAAGGCGACACCCGTGGGGATACCGTGCGTGAGGCCGCAATGTGATATGAGGTGTTACATGCTAGATCGATGTGGCATTGAGTCGGGGTCCTGACAGATACGTTGGAGACATATCAAGCATCCCCAAGCTTAATTCATGGTCGTCCTCGAGTAGGTAAAAGATAAAAACAGAATTTTTTATGCGGAGTGATACTTTGGCATAATTTCAATGTAAATCTTCTTAATCGTGGTATGAATATTCAGATCCGAAAGATTCAAGACAAAATTTCATATTGACATAAAAATAATAATACTTCAAGCATACTAACTAAGCAATTATGTCTTCTCAAAATAACATGGCCAAAGAAAGTTATCCCTACAAAATCATATACTCTGGCTATGCTCCATTTTCCCCACACAAAATATTTAAATCATGCACAACCCCGATGACAATCCAAGCAATTGTTTCATCCTTTAATAATCTCAAACTCTTTGAACTTTCATGCAATACATGAGCGTGAGCCATGGACATAGCACTATATGTGGAATAGAATGGTGGTTGTGGAGAAGACAAAAAAGGAGAAGATAATCTCACATCAACTAGGCGTATCAACGGGCTATGGAGATTCCCATTAATAGATATCAATGTGAGTGAGTAGGGATTTACATGCAACGGATGCACTAGAGCTATGAATATATGAAAGCTCAACAAAAGAAACTAAGTGGGTGTGCATCCAACTTGGTTGCTCACGAAGACCTAGGACACTTTTGAGGAAGCCCATCATTGGAATATACAAGCCAAGTTCTATAATGAAAAATTCCCACTAGTATATGAAAGTGACAACATATGAGACTCTCTATCATGAAGATCATGGTGCTACTTTGAAGCACAAGTGTTGTAAAAGGATAGTAGCATTGCCCCTTCTCTCTTTTTCTCTCATTTTTTTGTTTGGGCCTTTTCTCTTTTTTTTATGGCCTCTTCTTTTTCTTTTGTTTATTTTTCGTCCGGAGTCTCATCCCGACTTGTGGGGGAATCATGGTCTCCATCATCCTTTCGTGACTGGGACAATGCTCTAAAAATGATGATCATCACACTTTTATTTTCGTACAACTCAAAAAGTACAACTCGATACTTGGAACAAAATATGACTCTATATGAATGCCTCCGGCGGTGTACCAGGATGTGCAATGACTCATGAGTGACATGTATGAAAGAATTATGAACGGTGGCTTTTCCACAAATACAATGCCAACTACATGATCATGCAAAGCAATATGACAATGATGGAGCGTGTCATAATAAATGGAATGGTGGAAAGTTGCATGTCAATATATCTCGGATGGCTATGGAAATGCCATAATAGGTAGGTATGGTGGCTGTTTTTAGGAAGGTATATGGTGGGCGTATGGTACCGGCAAAATTTGCGCGGCACAAGAGAGGCTAGCAATAATGGAAGGGTGAAAGGGTGCGTATAATCCATGGACTCAATATTAATCAAAAGAACTCATGCACTTGTTGCAAAAATTTAGAAGTCATCAAAAACCAAAGCACTACGCGCATGCTCCTAGGGGGATAGATTGGTAGGAAAAGACCATCGCTCGTCCCCGACAGCCACTCATAAGGAAGAAAATCAATAAATAAAATTGTGCTCCAACTTCATCATAAAGCGGTCCACCATACGTGCATGCTACGGGAATCACAAACTTCAACACAAGCATTCTTTAAATTCATAATCACCCAACTAGCATCACTTTGATATTATCACCTCCATATCTCAAAACAATCATCAAGCATCAAACTTATCTTAGTATTCAACGCACTCAAAAGAAAGTTTCACATATCTTGAATACCAAGTATATTAATGTTAAGCAAATTACCATGCTATTAAAGACTCTCAAAATAATATAAGTGAAGCATGAGAGTTCATCTGTTTCTTCAAAATAAAACCAGCTTTGTGCTCTGAAAGATATAAGTTAAGTACTAGAGCAAACGACAAACTACTCTGAAAAATATAAGTGAAGATCAATGAGTAGTTAAATAATTGTGCAACTATGTGAAGACTCTCCCATTTAAGAATTTCAGATTTTGGTATTTTATTCAAACATCAAGCAAAACAAAATAAAATGACATTGCAAGGATAGGACAACTCATGTGAAGAAGCAAAAACTTAGGCTCAACCGATACTAACCGATAGTTGTTGAAGAAGAAAGGTGGGATGCCTACCGGGGCATCCCCAAGCTTAGATGCTTGAGACTTCATGAAATATTATCTTGGGGTTCCTTGGGCATCCCCAAGCTTGAACTTTTGTGTCTCCTTAATTCCTCTCATATCATGGTTTCCCTTTTTATCAAAAGCTTCATCCACAACAAACTCAACAAGAACTCGTGAGATAGGTTAGTATAAACCAATGCAAAACCTTATCATTTTCTACTGTAACAAATCACTAAAATTATTATTCAACATTGCATACTAAATGCCTCTGTATACTTAATACTCGTATCCTCAAATAGAATCATTAAACAAGCAAACAAATGCAAACAATGCAACCATAACAACAATCTGTCAAAACAGTACAGTCTGTAAAGAATGCAAGAGTATCAATACTTCCCTGACTCCAAAAATTATGATCTAAAATTCCCATTGTAATAAATTTATGAGAGCTCAATATGCAAAAAGATTAAACATTATAACATTCTCTGACTTTTCTAGGGAATTTTTGCAACAGCGGTAAACTTTATGTTTTCAAACAGCAACATGTATACTAGCAAAATAAGCATCGCAATGGCTATCCTTGACGTTTTTATTGAAACTGAATATGCAAAACATTATTCTAACTAAAATCAAGCAAAAACTAACAAAAGAAAATGACGCTCCAAGCAAAACACATATCATGTGGCGAATAAAAATATAGCTCCAAGTAAAGTTACCGACGAACAAAGACGAAAGAGGGGATGCCATCCGGGGCATCCTCAAGCTTAGGCTCTTGGTTGTCCTTGGATATTACCTTGGGGTGCCTTGGGAATCCCCAAGCTTAGGCTCTTGCCACTCCTTATTCTATAGTCCATCAAATCTTTACCCAAAACTTGAAAACTTCAACCACACAAACTCAAAGCAAAACTCGTAAGCTCCGTTAGTATAAGAAAATAAAACCACCACTTAGGTACTGTAATGAACTCATTCTAAATTCATATTGGTGTAATATATACTGTATTCTAACTTCTCTATGGTTCATACCACTTAATACTAGCCATAGATGCATCAAATAAGCAAACAACACATAGAAATCAGAATCTGTCAAAAACAGAACAGTCTGTAGTAATCTGTATAAAACGTATACTTCCGGAACCCCAACAATTACGAAGTAAATTGATTGACCTGAGAAATTTGTCTATTAATCATCTGAAAAAAGAATAAACCTAAAATCACTCTCCAGTAAAAAATCGCAGCTAATCTTGTGAGTGCTAAAGTTTCTGTTTTTCACAGCAAAATCACATAAACTTCACCCAAGTCTTCCCAAAGGTTCTACTTGGCACTTTATTGAAACAAAAGCTATAAAACATGATTACTACAGTAGCATAATCATGTAGACACACAAAAAGTAAGGGTAAATATTGGGTTGTCTCCCAACAAACGCTTTTCTTTAGTGCCTTTTTAGCTAGGCATGATGATGGCAATGATGCTCACATAAAAGATAAGAATTCAAACATAACGGGAGCATCATGAAGCATATGACTAGCACATTTAAGTCTAACCCACTTCCTATGCATAGGGATTTTATCAAACAACTTATGGGAACAATAATCAACTAGCATAGGAAGGTAACACAAGCATAAGTTCAAAAATTGAAGCACATAGAGAGGAAACTTGACATTATTGCAATTCCTACAAGCATATGTTCCTCTCTCATAATAATTTTCAGTAGCATCATGAATGAATTAAACAATATAACAAGCACCTAAAGCATTCTTTTCATGATCTACAACCATAGAAAATTTACTACTCTCAACATAAGCAAATTTCTTCTCATGAATAGTAGTGGGAGCAAACTCAACAAAATAACTATCATGTGATTGAAAATTAAGATCAAGATGACACGTTTCATGGTTATCATTATTCTTTAAAGCATACATGTCATCACAATAATCATCATAGATAGGAGGCATGCTTTCATCATAGTAAATTTTCTCATCAAAGCTTGGGGGGCAAAAAATATCATCCCCAAGCTTGTGGCTTTGCATATCATTAGCATCATGGGTATTCAGGGAATTCATACTAACAACATTGCAATCATGCTCATCATTCACATATTTCATGCCAATCATTCTATGTAATTCTTCTTCTAGCACTTGAGAACAATTTTCCTTTCCATCATTCCCACGAAAGATATTAAAAAGATGAAGCGTATGAGACAAACTTAACTCAATTTTTTTGGTAGTTTTCTTTTATAAACTAAACTAGTGCTAAAACAAAAAACAAAAAGATTCGATTGCAAGATCTAAAGATATAACTTCAAGCGCTAACCTCCCCGGCAACGGCGCCAGAAAAGAGCTTGATGTCTACTACATAACCTTCTTCTTGTAGACGTTGTTGGGCCTACAAGTGCACGGGTTTGTAGGACAGTAGCAAATTTCCCTCAAGTGCATGACCTAAGGTTTATCAATCCGTAGGAGGCGTAGGATGAAGATGGTCTCTCTCAAACAACCCTGCAACCAAATAACAAAGAGTCTCATGTGTCCCCAACACACCCAATACAATGGTAAATTGTATAGGTGCACTAGTTCGGCGAAGAGATGGTGATACAAGTGCAATATGGATGGTAGATAAAGATATTTGTAATCTGAAATAATAAAAACAGCAAGGTAGCAAGCGATACAAGTGAACGTAAATGGTATTGCAATGATAGGAAACAAGGCCTAGGGTTCATACTTTCACTAGTGCAAGTTCTCTCAACAATAGTAACATAGATAGATCATATAACAAGCCCTCAACATGCAACAAAGAGTCACTCCAAAGCCACTAATAGCAGAGTACGAATGAAGAGATTATGGTAGGGTACGAAACCACATCAAAGTTATTCTTTCGGATTGATCTATGAAAGAGTTCGTACTAGAATAACACCTTGAGATACAAATCAACCAAACCCCTAATGTCACCTAGATACTCCATTGTCACCTCAAGTATCCGTGGGCATGATTATACGATATGCATCACACAATCTCAGATTCATCTATTCAACCAACACAAAGTACTTCAAAGAGTGCCCCAAAGTTTCTACCGGAGAGTCAAGAACGTGTGCCAACCCCTATGCATAGGTTCCCAATGTCACAAAACCCGCAAGTTGATCACCAAAACATACATCAAGTGGATCAATAGAATAACCCATTGTCACCACGGTTATCCCACACAAGACATACATGGTGTGTTCTCATAAAAGACTCAATCCGATAAGATAACTTCAAAGGGGAAACTCAATTCATCACAAGAGAGTAGAGGGGGAGAAACATCATAAGATCCAACTACAATAGCAAAGCTCGGGATACATCAAGATCGTGCCATAGAGGGAACACGAGAGAAAACACGAGAGAGAGAGATCAAACACATAGCTACTGGTACGTACCCTCAGCCTCAAGGGTGAACTACTCCCTCCTCGTCATGGATAGCGCCGGGATGATGAAGATGGCCACCGGTGATGGGATCCCCCTCCGGCAGGGTGCCGGAACAGGCTCCCGAGAGGTTTTTGGTGGCTATAGAGGCTTGTGGCGGCGGAACTCCCGATCTATCTTCTACTCTGAAAGTTTTAGGGTACGTAGGTATATATGGGTGCAAGGGGTACGTCGGTGGAGCTTCAGGGGCCCCACGAGGCAGGGGGCACGCCCTAGGGGGGTGGGTACGCCCCCACCCTCGTGAGCAACTCCCGTATCTTCTGACGTGGGGTCCAAGTCCATCAGGTGGGTTTCCTTCCAAAAATAACTTCTCTAGTTGATTTCGTTCCGTTTTGACTCCGTCTGATATTCCTTTTCCTCGAAACACTGAAATAGGCATTAAACAGCAAATCTGGGCTGGGCCTCCGGTTAATAGGTTAGTCCCAAAAATAATATAAAAGTGGAAGATAAAGCCCAATATTGCCTAAAACAGTAGATAAAGTAGCATGGAGCGATCAAAAATTATAGATACGTTGGAGACATATCACCTGCCGGGGACGATAAAGATGGTGGACACTTAAGCATGGTATGCAGAGAAGAGGAACTGCGAATTAAAGCGGGGATTGATGTATTATCTAACTGCAATTCCCGGGGTTTCGCAGGACTCCTATTGGTTATTTGGTGAGCTTCCTTTTTCAGGACAAAAACAAGGAACTTGCTTTGTGATTACTCACCGGTAACGGTACGAACGGAGTAGGACAGTTGGCAAGCAATACATTGAGCTCTTCTTATTGATAAAGCCAGTAATAATCAAATTAGAAAGGAAAAGAGGAAAGACAAAGAAAAATATTTGCATGAACCTTCGTGTAACATCAATGGCATAGGACCTAGATGTGCATTACTTAGAGCACATCTAGATGTGCTTTAGCAATACTGTCAAACAAAACCCCTAATCATCATTCGAAACAGCGCATAGAACATGGCTAATGCGACAACCACAATGACACATGCTAGTTCCTTCTCGTCTCTTTCTTTCATCTATTGCCTGTGATTGATTCTTTCTTGCTTCATCATACTGATTGTACATTCTACATCAGCTAGTTTCTTCTTCAGCTTAACGTTATCTTCTGCGAGCCTGGTGATAACACTCCAAGCACTGTCATGCCATTCTTCATTCATCCAGTTAACAAGGGCACAAGCCTCATTTCCCTGCCAATGTTAAATAGTATTCAGGATGAGCGGTGGCATTAACTCAAGTAAAATGATGAACTTAGCACTAACCTCTAAGGGGTAACTGAGAAACCGCCTGCCAATGTCGAATCCCTCCCTGCATACACGTCGAGCGGTAGTGTGCCCGTGCACACAACTCAGCTTTTGGTACTTCTGGGTGGCGCAAAACTCAGATTTGAACTCGTGTTGCGGGAGTCTGGAGTCATGCTTCGGATCTGCCGGCAGATCGCTTTGCTGGGGGGGTTCAATTCAGGACAGATTTGTGAAACCCCAAAGTTTTAACCTTGTTTTTTTGCTAGGAAACTTAAACTTTTATTTTCTGGATTTCCTTTTGATTTCAGAACCAATCTTTTCTTTATTTTTATGGAGTTTTTACCCCAAGTGAAAAGTTTTCAATCATTATTCAAGAAAAACATTTCTTTTATCACTGGGATTATTTGCAAAATTATTTTTTTCCCTGAGCCTTATTTCTTTAAAAATGATTTTTATAAGTTTCATGGCCTCTTTTGCACTACAACCCTTTGATAAATTTATTTAAAAATCCCAGCAAAATTTGGGGATGTCATCTGATGTTTTAAAATCACTTTTATGCAAAAATATATTGCATTCCTTGGATATTTTGAGCTTTAAATCAAATTTTCAAATTTGGTCCAATGGGCAATTTTGCACTACAACCTAATTAAATATTTCTTTAAAACTTCCACCAAAATTATGGGATGTCAGTAGGAGCATATTATTCAACTTTATGCAAAAACCCAGTTATGTCCTTTGAAAAATTTGAGTGAATCATCCTCATTTGCATTCTGGTTCAACTTGGTGATTTGTACTGCAAGCATGTTTTTGCTTGCCCTTTTTCCCATGATTTTTCCTCCTGCTTGTATACCACCCTACCAAACCCTTAAGTCCAGGAGAGTGCACCCATTGGAGGATTTTAAGTGCAAGCAACCATGCCTTTTCTTTCTGTCCAAAACTAAAGATTTGCAAAACTTGCACTAGCAAGTTTATGGTTTTGCCCAAATGACCTTACCACCCTATTTTGTATCTAAAGAGACACTAGCCTGGAAAGTTTGGCCACCCCAAGAAATGCCTAAGTGCCCTTGGCATTTTGTCAAACACCTTATGGGCATGATCAGTTTTGGCATGATTTTTAGTTTGCAATATGAACTTGATCCACTGACCCAGCAACCTTGTCCACTAAACTCCTAGCTACTCCTAACCTAGGTCTGCTAATTGCTAGCCTCACCCAAGCCCTGTAGCATGCATTGGCATTTCGTCGAGCAGCTAGCGTGCGTGCTCTGGGCACGCCCAGAGTGCACGTTTTGCAAGCGCGTGCACCGAGCCGCCGCGTCTCGCTGCCGTCCACCCCGCGCCCATTCTGGCCCTTGGCCAACCGCAGCGAGCACGCCCCGTCTCCTCCTGCACCGCAGAGCCCACCCGACCACCCGTGGCACCACACAGCGCCACCGTCAGGTCGGCCGTGGCGGCTAGCTGACGGCCGCAGCAGGCCCCGGCCGTGTCGGCGCCGCCCGAGACACCCCAGCATGCCAGCTGCCCTCTGGGACAGCACGAACCTATCCGCAAGCCGTCCTCTAGCTCGCGTTGCTGCCACGTCGCCCTGCAGCACAGAAAGGCGGTTCGCCGTCGTTCTTATCACCGGCCGCCTCGGGACCGACCTCCACCGCCTATATAAGGGACCCCAAGCTCAACCGAGTCCTCAAGCAACCTCAAGCTATCCCCCTAGAATTACCATGGCCAATAGTCGAGGATAGGAAGGCCGTCTTCCCCACCTCTGGCAGTTCGGCCACCGCCAAGTCTCGGCCGGTTTTGTCGCAACCAAAGCCCCTCCCGTCCATCCAGCGCCACCACCCGACTCCACGTGACCGTGCGGAGCCGCCCATCACCTCAGTCCCGACGGAGAGCCACCATAGCCCAGACCCCCAATCCCTCCCGAAGCCATCCCCGCCGTGAAGCTCGCCGTCGGCGACTCCCTCCGTCCCCGTCATGCAGTCAACCACCGGGAGGACCGCCCTGGTCCGGTGGATCTACCCCTGTCCTTGGATGCCCGTGGGGAGCCGCCGTTCGTCGACGGCGATCGCCGGAAGCCCCGCCCCGCTCGGACAGAGGAGGGAGAAGACGCGGGCGACTGGTCAAACCTGACCAGTGGGCCCAAGGGACCCACTGTCAGTGACAAGCCCCGCCGCCACGTGTTTTAAGTGAAAGCGCAAACGACCCGAGTGCGTCTCCCCTGCTTCGAAAGCGTATTCTCATCGAAACATTTCTTTTTTCTGCTTTTTATTAAAAACAGAATATTGACTAAAATTTGACTGGCTATATCTTTTTAAATAAAACTCCAACTGACTTGATTCTTTTTCGGTTGTTTCCCAAATATTGTCTAGTTTATTTTTATATTTATTTGAAAATCTTCCAAAAACTTTTTTGTACTGTTTTTAAAGTATGTGTTCTTTGAATATTTTTGAAAATAGGAATTTGTAGGGGAGATTATAACTTTCAAAAGTTTTGGAGTGCACCTCACCCCTCCACAACTTGAAGGCAAGCATTCTGAACTCGGGCATAATTTTCTGTGTGTTGCCTGACACGGTTACAATACCACCTCGACACGGAGTGTCTGTTATTTTATGTGATGATATGTTCAAACTCATGAGTGCATATTGATGATCTCATGCATATTGGAGATTTCCTTGCTGCTGGAAATGGTCATGCTTGTGACAGAAATCATACTCGAATGCTTTTTCATGCCTGCCGGAAGGAAGCCGGGAAAGTCTCTATCTTGGGTAGACCTGAGCTTGTCCCTAGTTCCTCGTCGAGATGAGTGTGTCCGGCATGGCATGATCGGGTATGATGAGTGGTGATTCTATCTGTTGGATGAAATATATTCGTTATGCTAATTGTGCAGGGAATACTTAAACCTCCTGAGTCGACCATAGATCGAGTCTTGTTCCAGTAACCCCCATACTTGTTTCGTACTACCACTTGTCCCTACAACAAGTAGGGTACGGTTTAGTAAGTCGTCAACCCCTTTCTAGCACACACCAAACAGAGGGCCCGGGATGAGGGTTCCATGGCCATGGATTAAAGCCAGTCATCCGGTCAGGGGGCATGGGTGTTTCTGGTTGGGACCGAGAGGGGAGGCCACCCCTTAGAGCGCGCGATATAAATTTGATCCCATTCTACGCGAGGTTGTAGCCTCCCCATTTAGAGTTTTGCTTGATAGGTGTCGTGGGTGATTCCAGACACCTGTAGGTTAAGCTGGTGTGTGCAGGTCAGGTGTGTTTTCAATTAAAAGACCGTAGACGGAATTAGTCCCGATGGACTAAAGGAATCCGTTACTCGTGGGTAAAGAGTAGACCCTCTGCAGAGATTAAATCTATTCGAATAGCCGTGTCCATGGTTAAGGACTACAATCTTGGTTGGGTCAAGTGTCGGTCTTTGGAGGAGAAACTACTAAACCGGAACATGGATCATCACGTGTGACTTATGATGATTAAGATTATTATTATTATGGACTAACCCTTTATATTATTTGAAGTATTGAGTATCCCTAGGAAGGTTCTACCTCCTGGATATTCACTGTGATTATTATTTTTACAAGCCCTTTATGTGGCGTCGCTCAGACGCCCAACTGTGGCATGCTTGTTATTTACTTTATAAGCCCTTTATGTGGTGTCGCTCAGACGCCCGACTGTGGTATGCTTGTTATTTACTTCATAAGCCCTTTATGTGGTGTCGCTCAGACGCCCGACTATGGCATGCTTGTTATTTACTTTGTAAGCCCTCTATGGGGTGTCGCTCAGACGGCCGACTGAGGCATGCTCGTTATTTACTATCCTTTCGAGACGCCGCTTCAGACATCTGATCGGTGCATTTTACTACTACTCGGTTATTACATATTCATGTTGCATATAATAACCTGCTTGCATGCATCAGAGATTTTATTTTATGACTGACGTTGTGATCATGGAATATTTTAGAGCATGATTTGTTATATTGTACCCGTGTTCATAATGTTTGCGAGTACATTCAAAGTACTCACTGGCTTGTCCCTGGCTATTGTCTTGGACTGATTTCTTGCATGGAGAGGAGCGTTGCGATGGTAGCCCCGGAACCTAAGCAACAGTGATAGCAGCCCCGCGAATATAGGAGTTAACCTGGTCAGCTGTTCCTGTGGGAAATGGAGTCCCATAACGCTAATGATCCACAAACCGCTTCCGCCATCAACCACTAGCAACCTTATGTTGCAGGCCAGAATGGTCTTCTACTACATATTATGTATTTTTGCTTGGAGTTTCTGTATCAAGTTGGTGCCTCATTAGCTAACAGTAATCCTGGGGCTGGTGAGCACAAAGGCCATTTTCTGGGAAATTAATACCCGGAAAACCGGTCATGACAGGATTCAACAAGGAGCTACTTTGGACATGCTAAAAAGATCGGGATATATTGGAACCTGACAGGATGATTCAGATCCGTAGTACATATGCCTTCTGATGACCTTAGGCAAGCGCTCGGGAGCGACCGCCGTCCTGGCGGCAATACAAGCAGGAGCAGACGCACCGAAACCATGAGCACCAATCACCCGCATTCCCGCGATGTCAGCTCCATGCGAGGGAATTTGGGGGCTATGTAGGGATTTTGGGGAAATGGGGAAACTGTGGGGATAAGCTAACGATTGGAAACTACTTATGGCACTATATGTTGGCATACACGGCACACTGTTTATACATGTCGTTTGTGTCGGGTATTACAACGTCACACACGATTTCTACACCAAACCGTGTGACAATACAACATGGGTGAGACATGATTGATGTTACATAAGCATATGTGATGTACTACCCTGTACATATAATTGAGTTACAGTGATACCGTGTAAACAGCCGCTCTGCGGATATCCATAAAAAATAGCTAGTATGCATCTAGAGATGGCGGTGGTGGCCTAGGCAAGGGCTACCAGAGAAGAGGTCAATGCTCAGTCGGTGGGTGGTGGCGGTGTCATAGATGGTCAATCCTCGGTCTGCAGCGGGAGATAGGAGGAGCTCAGCCGTCAAGGTCGGCGATGGCGTGATTCGAGCACATCCATCGTGGTCGATGGCGGGATACTGGAGGTCAAACTTCAGGCGGCAGCCGCACTAAGCTTTGCTCCTCGACTCTGCTGTCTCGGTGTGCCGCCGCATCGCGCTTCTCTGTCCGCTGGGTGGAGGTCGTTCCGCGGCTAGTTAATTAAGGTATTCTTTTCATCAATGCCTTAATTAAGGTATCCAATTCCTAAGGGTAGTGTTGTACTACTTAATTAGGGTATTCCACATTAGTAGTACTCTGCGTGTAAATTGTCTGGCCATTAATTTTTTTGTCATTGCACGTCTCGATAAAAATATGGAGCGCCCTTAGTAATTATGAAAATAAAGCCTTGTGATTTATTCAAGCATCATTGGGAAGCAGTTAATCCATGTATTAATGTTGTTGTTTTGTTTTTAATTACCATTGTGTGGTGTAGGTGGAGCGATCTGAATGGATGAAGGATCGGAAAACTGCAGATTTTATCAGTGGTGTGACAAAGTTCATGAATTTGGGTGAAAGTACAAAGAGGAGAATTGGTGATGCGAATTACATCCTATGTCCATGTGCTGATTGTGCCCATACAGAGTCACACGTAGTTGCAGATGTCCAGTGGCACTTAGTCTCTCGGGGATTTATTGATGGATATACACGTTGGACCAGACACGGTGAGGACAAGGTCATGCATGAAGATACCCAGGGCTGCGAGATGCCAAACCCTGATCAGTGTCACATGGATGTTCAATCTAACATCAGGGTAGAGGCGTCAAGCTACCAATGGAACACCGGAAAGCCGAAATGCCCCCTGGAAAACCAAGACGTCCACGCAGATGACGATGATCTTGATTGCAGATTTCGAGGGTCCAGAAAAGGATATGATTGGGTACAAGGATCTGCCAACCATTGATGCAGACTCCAATAAAGAATTGTATCCAGGTTGCAAAAAGAAATATTCCAGGTTGAGTGCCAGCCTGGCACTTCTCAGATTTAAAGGAGCAAACGGTCTATCAAACAAGGACTTCCCAGAGATGTTAGGTCTTTTCAAAGAAATTCTTCTGAAATATAATGTGCTCCCCAGAAGCACGAATGAAGCGAAGAAAATTGTTTGCCCATTGGAACATTAAGTACATACAATACACGCTTGTGTGAATGATTGTTTACTGTACCGTGGTGAGTACAAAGATTTGTGTGCATATCCCCAATGCAAGCATTCACGATAAAAGCGCATGAGAGCAAAGGGCAAGTACAAATTGGACGACAAGATCAAGACATGAATTCCTTTCAAGGTTGTTTGGTACTTCCCTTTAATTCCAAGGTTGCGGTGGCATCATGATGAGCGAATTGCGGATAAGTATATGAGGCACCCGAAAGATGGGGCTTAATGGGAATTAATTGACAACAAGTTTGAACACTTTACAATGGATCCTGGAAGTGTAAGGCTCACGGAGTGTACTGACATGATGAATCCTTTTGGCGATATGAGAACCAATCACAGCACATGGCCGGTGCTGCTGTGCATATATAACCTAGCTCCTTGGTTGTGTATGAATAAAAAATACATTATGATGTCAATGATTATCCAAGGCCCGAAGCAACTTGGAAATGACATCGACATTTACTTTCAGCTACTGGTAGAAGAACTACTGACAGTGTGGATAGATGCACTTGTTGAAAACAGTTATGATGCTTACAGAAAGGAGATTTTTTTATCTACATGCGATGCTGGTGCACTCCATTCAAGATATGCCGGCATTAGGCAACACATCAGGGAAAAAAAAGGGAGATGTAGGGAGTGTCACATGCATGGATAGGACAGCTAGCAGAAGACTTCCCAACTCGTGCAAAAACGTGTATTTGCGTCATCGTAGGTTCTTATGAAAAAATCACCCATACCAAAAGATGAAAGCTGAATTTGATGGTACGGCAGAGGTAGAAGTGGGCCCATGACCCTATGATGGGGAGGTGGTCCACAACATGCCTAAACAAATAAATGTTGTGCTTGGCAAGAATCACGCTTTGACGGTGATAAAAACACCCAAGCGTCAAGTGTTTAAGAAGAAATTGGTGTTCTAGAAATTACCTTGCTGGGAGATTCTATGTGTACGTCACTGCATCGATGTCATGCACATAGAGAAGAATGCATGTGAAAGCATCCTTGGTACTCTGCTCAAGATTAAAAGTAAAAGAAAGGATGCTGAGGGTTCACGGATTGGTATGCTTGCTGATCAATCAAAAGGCAAGAGTGAAGCAGAAGATGATGACAAATTCATCAAAGCTCGCCAGAGTTATAATTTTAATACAAAAGAAGCAACACAATTCTTCACCTATTTGTTGTCAGTTAATACACCCTCTTCCTACTCCGCGAAC
The DNA here is from genome assembly GCF_018294505.1 of Triticum aestivum. NCBI lineage: Eukaryota > Viridiplantae > Streptophyta > Magnoliopsida > Poales > Poaceae > Triticum > Triticum aestivum. The sequence continues at coordinate 694,451,115 of NC_057813.1, forward strand.
ATAATAAGTCTCATGGATGTGAGCTCAGGTAAAATGAAGTTGGGACACATGAAGTCACATGATTGCCACATAATGTTGACACAAATCCTCCCGGTGGCCATCAGGAATCTGTTGGACAAAGATATAAGGAACACACTCATTGAGCTCTGTGATTGCTTCAACCAACTATGGCAGAAAGTTGTAGATCCAGAAGAGTTTGATCATGTGCAAGATGATATGGCAAGAATATTGTGCAGCCTAGAGATGTTTTTCCCACCATCATTATTTGATGTCATGGTCCATCTCACTATGCACCTTGTCGACGAGATAAAGTGTTGTGGTCCTGTGTTTCTTTGCAACATGTATCCCTTTGAGTGGTTCATGGGAATACTGAAGCGCTTTTGTCGGAACCAAAACCATCCAGAGGCAAGCATCCTACAAGGTTATACCGCAGATGAGGTGGTTGAGTTTTGCACCAAATACATGAAACAACTACCTATAGGATTTCCCCTCTCTCGCCATGAGGGAAGTCTGAAAGGTAAGCTGGTCCTTGCTGGCATGCAAATGGCTGCACCCGGAGAATTGGTAGAGAAAGCCCATTTGACGGTACTGCTTAATAGCCCAGTTCTCAGCGCTTACGCCGAAGAACAGTTGGCGGAGATACACCAAACCTTCGTACCAATGGTGCCTTCATTAGATGTGGAGATGAAGGTGCACACTAAGAACTACGTCGAATGGCTGAAGAATCGTTTGGCAGAAGGATCCATCGATGACATTGCTATGGGGTTGGCACAAAAGCCATCACCTACGATGTTGACGTACCAAGCATATGACATAAATGGATACACGTTCTACACTGATGAACGTGATGAGAAGACCTCATATCATAATAGCTCTGTTCGAACAGAATGCATGACTGTAGATGAAGCTGATAAAAGGGTATACTATGGAACCATCAAAGAGATTTGGGAGCTTGACTATGTGAAAGTTAATGTGGCATTATTCAGGTGCTCATGGATCCCTCTTTGTCAAGTAAAGGTTGATGGTTACAGGAAGTCCTGTGTTAACAGGATAATGATGGCAAATCACGCGAACCCGTTCATTCTTGCCAGCGATGCTACACAGATTTTCTTTGCGGAAGACCCTTTGCATAAGAACTGCCATGTAGTGATGCATGGGAAGAGGAGGGTACTAGGTGTCGACGATGTTGCCGATGAGGAGGAGTACAATGAATTTGATGAGTTGACAACCAAGGGATCACGCAACCCTGTAACAGAGAAGCGTAAAATCATCAGAAATCCCAAGTACATTCGGGGTCAACTTAATGATATCAGTTCCCCCATGTACATGGGAATTGAGCCGTAAGACTAGTCTTCATGCCAACCATGCAACTTAATTCGTTCAATTTAGAACTGTCGCGTGTACTGAATTTGTGAGTTATGTCCAGTTTTCTGTTGATGTAAGAACCATTAATATGTTGGCCTTGATATGCTGTCAACATAGGCAATGAATATGCACTATTTTTTTGTTATTATTATTATTATTATTATTATTATTATTATTATATCATAGAGGTAGCACACTCAATTGGTCTCACTACAGTATGCGTGAACAAAAATATGTATGCAATCTGGTTCGCGAATAGCACATGGTTCGTTGATGAAAGTCGTGTGCCGACAAAACCCCGCCCACGATCTGAGTCGTGCGTTCTGATTGGCCAGAATCCAAACCCCATGGATCATACGTCTACACTGTTGGATGCTCCCAGGTTGAACGATGATCCTCATCCCTTTCGACCACACATGCAGTTCCGGTTGTAATTTTATTTTTATGCAGAAAATGCACATTAAACTCCAAAAAATGTCTTAAATATAGCTAATGATACCTGAAATGCGCCAGAAAATAAAACCTGTGGTATAATGGTGATTGCGTGCCGTGGAAATATTTATGAGGCCAAAGCATGAAGTCACCGGCCATAGGAGTTTGAATAGACACATCTACTTTGGGAAACCATGATCCTTCGGGTGAGATGCTCCGATTTGGAAGGAGCAATCATCAAAAATTGTGACAAACTTTATCATTTTTTCCACGGTGTCATGATAGCACGCCACGGGCACACATCAAATTTGATGATGTCCTGACTCCATCGGAATTTCCTGTAATTAAAATACAAACTAGGCCTACGCCAGTGGCCGCACCTCATGGCCGAAATGTTTGAAACTTCTCCCCGCTTTTCGAACAAACAGATGAAAACTCGCAAAGCTGTCATAGAATTAAATGATCTGTACACCTTCTTTGCTAGGCTAGTCGTAATGGGATATCATATCTAGTATCATGCCAACTAGGCAATTTTGAAGAGTTGTCATAGAATGAAATGAAGAAAGAGAGGGTTAAGTATCATATCATGAAACCATCACTAGTGCAGAACCGGGCTATAGCCCCGGTTCGTAAGGGGCTTTAGTGTGGTTCTGTAACTATCACTAAATGGTGGGGACTAAAGGTCCCCCACCCTTAGTACCCGTTAGGCACTAACCGCCGATAAAGGGCCACCACGTGGCACGAGCCAGGGCCAGGTGTGGGGAGAGCTTTAGTACCGGTTTGTGTTACCAACCGGTACTAAAAAGTTTGGGGGTTTTGGTTTTATTATTTATTTTTCCTTTAATTTTGTGTTTTCCATTTAATTATTTTTCGTTTGCTGGTATTTTACGATACTACATATTGTACATGTTATGCATATATATAAATAGAATTTCTCGTAGAACCACATGTACACATTATGCATATAGGCTTCAGAGCTAGTGGCATTTGCCTTGGTGCTTTCAGAGCACGATGACAACTGGGAGTAGTTCATTGGGGCGGTAGCTCGTAGTAAAATTCCCATTTGGGATCTATGACCTCGTCAAGCAAAAATCCCGCTATTTCCTCTTGAAGTGCTCGTATGCACTCCTCTGGTAGGAGGTTGTCCCGCACCGATTCAAACAGTTAAGAAGGAGATCAATATGCATGTGTATTAGTTATGTGACTAGATATCGATAATGACGTAAAAATTGTGAATAGTGTTCTGTCAAATGTGCGTACCCATAGCTGTCTATCAATTTTGGTCCTTTCGGACGTCATCATGCGAATGTTCTCGAAAACACAATATGCACACTGATCTCTCCCCTGCACCTGCTTCAGGGCCTTTACAAGAATAGAATTTAATCAGATAATAATTAATCAAGCATGATAATTAATGGTATTGAAACTAGAATTAAAGAGATGCACTAGTGCAACCGGGCTATAGCCCTGGTTCGTAAGGGGCTTTAGTGTCGGTTCTATAGCCCGGAATTAAAGAGATGCATGGTAGCTAGGTAGTACTACTTAATTAATTATACCTTGGGTCAAAACCAATACAGTTTTTCTTTCCATTCGCATGGAACCTCTTTCTAATTCCTAAACTTTGCCCAAGCCCTGCCCGCCAGCAAAGGAAATGAATAAGCGAGTCATTAAATAGTTGATATCAGGAAATGACGAACTAAAGAGGCCGACATATAGTTAATAATGATTGAAATTACCTGTTGACTATCCCCTTAACTGTTGAGCAGGTGTGTTTTTCTTTAAGTAGTGAGTCCAGTACTTCAATTGTTCCTTCGTCAACTTTAATGATTAATAAGATCCAATGGTAACTGCATGCACACACGTTCGCATGTCTTAATTAAGCGGGCATGTGCATAACACTCATCAACTACCGTAAACCGCTATGTACTTAATTATTAACATCTAGCTAGCTAGTAAGTAAAAACAGAATTTGTAGTACAAGACAGTGTTGCGTGTAGTTGTAAGGAAGTAGTATATGTTCATTGATATTGAGGCGCTTCAAGAACTCAATGAACCCAATGCCATAGCGTCCAGCTTTTTTCATTTCATACATCTTCATCCTGCATAATACCACAGAAAAGAATATAGTGAGGATAATTACAGGTAATGATCGATCAATGAGCACTATAGCTAGCTTGAGACTTGAATTATAGAAAGAAATCACTTACAGACAATACAAACTGACGATGGATTTGTCGAGTGCGTCTTGATGGAATAACTGAAATAGTTCTGAATACTCAATGGATAGAGCTAGCTTATGGAAGTAATACTCTTCCTTGACTTTCACCATGAGGCCCTCTCGATTGTTACACTTGGTAATTTTCATGTACCAATCATGCAATTGATACATCCTCGTTGGAAGGTTCTTGACCTCCTCATGCCTTGCCAAAGGTTGGCCGCGGGCATATTTCCATTTTATGTCCTGCTCTTTAAGCTTAGGCATGGGCTCAATCTGGAGGAGTTGTCCAACAATGATACCGAGCATTTCAGCGTTCCGTTTATGCTTGTCGGTTATTACCAGCTGACCGACGCCGGTACTCTCATGTGTTGGTACAACAAGCAGGGGGGTCGATTGCGCCGCCTGTTCTAATAGCTGGGGAACGGTTTTCCCGCATTTTTGGCCTGCTGCTTGGCTCGAGCTCGAGCTCGACCCCTTTTGTTGTCGTGCTTGATGTGCCTTCCTGATTTGGCGCTCATAGTCTGAGTCAATAGGCTTGGGAGCTGGTGGTCGCGCCATACGAATAAAGTGGTCAATCTTCTCCTCGGGCACTTTCTTCCTTGGCGGTGGTGCAGGTTTTGGTGTGAAATGGGCCTCCACTTGGGCCTTCACTATGGCTTCATTTTGCTTCTTGGTCATGTCGTAAGGCCCCTGTGGAAGAGGCGCGAGGCTTTTTGGACCATATTGAAATCGCTTGCCTCCGCCTGTACCTCCTGTACTACCTCGACTTGTAGCACTACGCACCATAGCTTTGGCGGCTCTCTTCCACGATTGCTGAGGCAACGGAGACGACTGACGCGGTGTTGGACTTGGAGGAGGAGTGGCACGCATTGGTGGAATTGGAGGAGGAGTGGCCTCACGCGTTGGCTGAGTTGAAGCAGGAGGAGTGGCCTCACGCGTTGGCTGAGTTGAAGCAGGAGGAGTGGCCTCACGCGTTCGAGGAGTGGGAGTCGTTTGCTCCTCGTAACCTCCTGGGATGTCAAGCTCTAGCTAACACGGTGTCGGTGGCGTTCGAAAGATTCTGCAATCCTTTCTCCATAGGATGATATGATGTATGGCCTCTCCCAATGTGTGCTCCTCGTCACCTCCAGGAATGTCAAGCGCTAGCCTCGAATATTGGTCCACCACCTCATCAACCACGACACGAGCATAGCCGGTTGGAATTGCTCTACAATGGTAGGTTGCTCCGGGGGGATTTGTATAAGCAACGACGTCCGCTGCCTTCACAGATATGTTCTCTATTTTGAAGTGTAGCTCAAAGTTAGTGTTCTCCATGATGTCATCCACATGGTATCTATCCAGTAATGCGTCGCTCGGGGCGGAACCCACACTGCTTCTCGGCATGGATGGGACGGTGCTATCCAATGCTGGATCATCCGCTAGCTGCGGCCGCTGCTGAAACCCCCTTTCCTGGCTATGCGTGTTGATCTGCTTTTGAGTGCCAAGTCTGCATGCGCTGATTCTAGACCTTGAAGCCATTCAGCTTCCTGCTTCCTGATACTTCTCCAACGTATCTACTTTTCCAAACACTTTTGCCCTTGTTTTGGACTCTAACTTGCATGATTTGAATGGAACTAACCCGGACTGACACTGTTTTCAGCAGAACTGCCATGGTGTTATTTTTGTGCAGAAACAAAAGTTCTCGGAAAGACTTGCAAATCCATGGAGATAACTTTAGAAAATATAAAAATATTGGCGAAAGAATCAATGCCAGGGGGCCCACACCCTGCCCACAAGGGTGGGGGGCGCGCCCCCTCCCACTGGGCGCGCCCCCTTGTCTCGTGGCCCCCCTGCTGCTCCACAGACCTCAACTCCAACTCCATATATTCCTTTTCGCTGAGAAAAAAATAGAGAGGAAGTTTCATCGTGTTTTACGATACGGAGCCGTCGCCAAGCCCTAACACCTCTCAGGAGGGCTGATCAGGAGTCCATTCGGGGCTCCGGAGAGGGGGATTCATCGTCATCGTCATCATCAACCATCCTCCATCACCAATTTCATGATGCTCACCGCCGTGCGTGAGTAATTCCATCGTAGGTTTGCTAGACGGTGATGGGTTGGATGAGATTTACCATGTAATCAAGTTATTTTTGTTAGGGTTTGATCCCTAGTATCCACTAAGTTCTGAGATTGATGTTGCTATGACTTTGCTATGCTTAATGCTTGTCACTATGGCCCGAGTGACATGATTTCAGATCTGAACATATTATGTTTTCATGAATATATGTGAGTTCTTGATCCTATCTTGCAAGTCTATAGTCACCTATTATGTGTTATGATCTGACAACCCCGAAGTGACAATAATCGGGATACTTCTCGGTGGTGACCGTAGTTTGAGGAGTTCATGTATTCACTATGTGTTAATGCTTTGGTCCGGTACTCTATTAAAAGGAGGCCTGAATATCTCTTAGTTTCCCTTAGGACCCCGCTGCCACGGGAGGGTAGGACAAAAAATGTCATGCAAGTTCTTTTCCATAAGCACATATGACTATATTCGGAATACATGCCTACATTACATTAATGAACTCCAGCTAGTTCTGTGTCACCCTATGTTATAACTATTACATGATGAATTGCATCCGACATAATTATCCATCACTGATCCATTTCCTACGAGCTTTTCACATATTGTGCTTTGCTTATTCACTTTTCCGTTGTTACTGTTACAATTACTACAAAACTATTATCGTTACTTTTGCCACTGTTACTATTGCCATCATACTACTTTGCTACTAAATACTTTGCTGCAGATACTAAGTAATCCATGTGTGGTTGAATTGACAACTCAACTGCTAATACTTGAGAATATTCTTTGGCTCCCCTTGTGTCGAATCAATAAATTTGGGTTGAATAGTCTAACCTCGAAAACAATTGCGATCTCCTATACTTGTGGGTTATCAAGACTATTTTCTGGCACTGTTGCCGGGGAGCATAGCTCTATTATTTGAATCACTTAGGATTTATATCTGCTGATCACTATGAAGAACTTGAAAGATCAAAGAACTAAAATCTATCCCTCAACTACGAGGGGAGGCAAGGAACTGCCATCTAGCTCTGCACTTGATTCTCCTTCTGTTATGAGTAAGCTTGCGACACCTAAACCTGCTACTGCTATTAATTCTAATATGTCGCATGTTATTGATGATGCCACTTCTACTATGCATGATACTTATGATGAAACTACTTCTATGCTTGATACTACTGTGCCATTAGGTGAATTTCTTGATGAACAACTTACCAGGGCTAGGGAGATGAAATTATTGAAACTGATTATATTGAAGATAGTGATAATGAAGGTTCTCCCCCTAAATATGAATTTCCTGTTGTTCCTGAGGGTTATGTTATGGATGAAGAAACTGCTGGAGATTTTCTTGCTTGCAATGATAGATCAGATCTTAAGAAATTATTAGCTAAGCTGAAACAGAAAACTCTGAATGCTAGAATGAAATATGACCCTGCTTTTGCTACTTCACCTATTTTTGTTACTGATAAGGATTATGAATTCTCTGTTGATCCTGAGATTATTACTTTAGTTGAATCTGATCCGTTCTATGGCACTGAATCTGAAACTGTTGTGGCACATCTTACCAAGGTAAATGATATGGCCACCATGTTTATTAATGATGAGAAATCCCGCTATTATTATATCCTTAATATATTTCTGTTCTCATTAAAGGGTGATGCTAAAACTTGGTTTAATTCCCTTGATCCTGGTTGTGTGTGTAGTCCCCAGGATATGATCTACTACTTCTCTGCTAAATATTTCACTGCTCATAAGAAACAAGCTGCCTTGCGGGAAATATATAATTTTGTGCCGAAGAAGAGAGTTTCCCACAAGCTTGGGGGAGGCTTCTCTGATTACTTAATGCTTTTCCTGATCATCCTTTTAAGAAAAATGAAATAATTGATATCTTCTATAATGGACTAACCGATGCTTCCAAGGAACACTTGGATAGTTGTGCTGGTTGTGTTTTCAAGGAAAGAACAGTCGACCAAGCTGAATTGTTATTGAATAATATGTTGACTAATGAAAATAATTGGACTCTTCCCGAGCTAATTCCTTAGCCAATTGAGCCAATTCTGGAGCCTATTCCTAAACCAACTACGAAGAAGAGGGGTGTTCCATTTCTCAGTCCTGAAGATATGCAAGAGGCAGAGAAATCAATGAAAGAAAAAGGTAAAAGCTTATGATGTTAAAAATTTACGTCCTGTTGAAGAAATACATGGTCTTAATATACCGCCTATTGAAGAAACACATTGCCTTGATAACCCAACACAGGTAGTGAAGGTAAATTCTCTCTATAGATATGATAAACTTGAAATCCCGTCTACTAAATTTCCTAGCCAGTACTTACATGAATTTGATGACTTTATGGATAAATAAGCAAATTTCAATGATTATGTAAGTAGACAGTTCAAAAATAATGCTTATATGATTGGTAGCTTGAGTGATTATATGTCTAGAGTTAAGGGTGAACTTAAACTCACTAGTAAAGATGTCTCTATGGTCACCATTCAAGCTGAACAAGTACTTAAGGCTCAGAATGAATTGCTTGATGAATTAAATAATAAACATGATTTTGCTGTTAGAGTGGCTACTAGAACTAGTAAAATGACCCAGGAACCTTTGTATCCTGAAGGCCACCCTAAGAGAATTGAACAAGATTCTCAGAATAATAACCTAGATGCTCCTAGTTCTTCGAAAAAGAAGAAAAAGAAAAATGATAGCACTTTGCATGCTTCTACTGAACCTAATGTAGAAACACTTGAGAATCCTAATGATACTTCTATCTCTGATGCTGAAACACAATCCGGAGATGAACATGAACCTAATGATAATGCTAATAATGATGTTCATGTAGATGCTCAACCTAGTAATAACAATGATATAGAAATTGAACCTGTTGTTGATATTGATAACCCACAATCAAGAAATCAACGTTCTGATAAGAGAGACTTTGTTGCTAGGAAACATGGTAGGGAAAGAGAACCATGGGTTCAGCAACCCATGCCTTTTCCTCCTAAGCCATCAAAGAAAAAGGATGATGAGGATTTTGAGCGCTTTGCTGAAATGATTAGACCTATTTTCTTACGCATGCGCTTAACTCATATGCTTAAAACAAACACTTATGCTAAATACATGAAAGATATCATTACTAATAAGAGAAAAATACCCGAAGCTGAGAGTTCCACCATGCTTGCAAACTATACCTTTAAGGGTGGAATACCCAAGAAACTTGGTGATCCCGGAGTACCCACTATACCTTGCTCCATAAAAACAAATTATGTTAAAACTACCTTGTGTGATTTAGGAGCCGGTGTTAGTGTTATGCCTCTTTACTTGTACCGTAGACTTGAATTAAGTAAGTTGACACCTACTGAGTGTCTTTGCAAATGGCCGACAAATCAACTGCTATACCTGTCGGCATTTGTGAGGACGTGCCTATTGTTGTTGCGAATGTTACTATCAAAACAGATTTTGTCATTCTTGATATTCATGAGGACGACAGTATGTCGATTATCCTTGGTAGACCCTTTTTAAATACGGTAGGCGCTGTTATTGATTGCAACAATGGCAATGTCACCTTTCATGTTAATGTAAATGTGGATACGGTACATTTTCCGAGGAAACAACCTCAAGTTCACAGCATAAATTCTATTGGGAAAATTCCATCAATTATATTTGGAGGTTTTGAATTTCCCCTTCCTACTGCAAAGAAAAAGTATGATATTCTTATTATTGGGGATGTTCATATCCCCGTTGAGGTAACCTAGTGCCACCTCGAAATTTCTCCGGTTTCATGCGATTCGGAATGAGTATTTTTTTTATAGAAAGACTGTAAGGGAACCCCTATAGTATAACTGGTGCAACAAACCCAAATTGCAAGTACCGTGCCTTGAACCTGGGTATGTTAACAAGACTTGATCAACCTTGTTAGTGGATTCCTTTTGATGACCATGAGATGGATGAAACTAGAAGGCACAACCTTCTGTACCCTTCTTTACTTTCTCTTACTTAGAATAAATAAAGTAAAAATAGTTTTACCTGTCTGTTTTCTGAATTATCTCTGCAATAAAAAATATCCCGAAAATAAAAGGTCTCCAAATTCCATGCCAATTTTATATGATTTTTCCTGGAATATTTTGCACTGAGAACACAACAGGGGGAGCAAGTACCTGGCCACGAGGGTCCAGGGCACGCCCCCTTCCTCGTGGGCCTACGGTGGCTCCCCTCCACTTACTCCTGCACCCACACACTCCTTATTCCTCCCAACAAAATCCCCATCCAGCTCAAGCATGAGTTCCAGCTTGTTTTGCTGCGATTTTCGATGCCCTTGCTCAAAGCTCCATTCATAAAACTGCTTTGGGAGATTGTTGCTTGGTATGTGACTCCTCCAATGATCCAATTAGTTTTTGTTCTAGTGCTTTATTCATTGCAAATTTGTGCTTCTTTGGTGACCCTGTTCTTGAGCTTGCATGTTAAATTTATAAGGTCCCAAGTAATTCTAATGCATGATATAGGCTCTAGGCACTTGTGGGAGTAGTTGCTATCAATTATATTAAGTTTGTTTCACTTTTATTTTGAAGTTACTAAAAAATTCAGAATTTTTAGAAAAAGATGAAGAGCTTTTTCTTGAGGGGCTCTTCTAGCGAAGGCTCTAAGGATAAGCAAGCTAAGGAGAAAGAAAAGGCCAAGTATAATCTTCCTCGTGTAGCGGAAGTAAGGCCTTGTGAGTGGCCATGTGATAATTTCTTGAGAGTAGCTGGGATTTATGAAGACTTTTATTCTTTGGCTGAAAATGCGGGCTTAACTGACTTCCTCCATGACCGGAACGAACAGTACCTCTTACTAACCAATACTTTCATGCAAAACTTTTATTATCATCCTAAGAATTCACCTCCTTCAGTATCTTTTCATTTATATGATGAGGCTAAGGAAATGTCCTTACGTAATTTTTGCATGGTTTGTAGAATACCCTTTGAGGGTAGCTTAGATGAACCACATCGTAAATATGTGGATGGTTTCGTTGATATTATTACTTTAGGGGAATTGGAGAAGGGTTCCGATGCGAGAATCACTAGCATACACTTTCCTGTTTTACGCTACTTTGCCATATTTGCTAGTCGATGCTTAATTGGTCATGGAAATGGTGGAAACTTTAGTGTTCCTCATATTATTATTCTGCTCCATGCCTTATTCGGTGATAACACTTTTAGTATGGGTGCCGTTATTGCTAAACGGTTGAGCCTAAACCGCACAAAGGGCCCCATCTTTGGAGGTATCTATGTTGCACACCTTGCTAAACATTTCGAGATACCTATTAGGCATGATGAGGAAGAGGAGACATCTTTGCCTCTTACCTTTTTAGACTACAGGAGCATGGTAGCGAATGAGTTTATTGTTTACAATGATGATAAGATGCTCCTGTATAAAATGAGATTTAATAAGAAACACAATGAGATTATTACCCTGCCTGCACCTTCTTTGTTTGGTTCAACTGCAGGGCATTACCTTGTCTCACCGAAGGCAGTGTACGTGCATCTGGGCCAGACATCCGCTCCAGAGCCTAAGCAGGAACCACCACTAGACCCTTATCGTCCATCATCTTATCAGTGGGATCCAGAGGAGATCGCCAGCCAGTGGCAGTAAGAAGACACTCCTCAGTACACTGGGGAGAGTAGCCACGATCCTTGGGCATAGACCAACTTAGGCTAAAAGCCTAAGCTTGGGGGAGTACGTATTTCCACTACTAGGAAAATGCTTATAGATAGAAGTTTACCAGTAGCGCATTTTTATGACCCCATGCTACCAGTATTTACCAGTAGCGCTGGCAGAAAACACGATACTACTAACGTATAACAGCAACGTTTGTTTGCTTGGGCCGTGCTACTGTTACATGGGCCGCAGGGCAAAAACAGTAGCCCACTTAGATGTAGCGTTTGTTCTGAACGGGGCTACAGCTGGTGGGCTTAGCAGTAGCACGGGCCTCTAACCAGCGCTACTACTATAGCAAAAGAAAACCGGCCCGAGTGCCCCCACACCCCCTCACTCTCACAATCGATCCCCTCCGCCCGGCGATGCCGCCGCGGTTAGGGTTCGTCCCCGCCCGCCTCACCCTCGTCGATGGTGCCGTGCGTCGCCACCACGCACGGTCGCCTCTCGCCTCCTCTGATGCTCCAGCCCCGTAAGTCCCCCTCGATCTCCTCCTCCCTGCGCGCGCCACACTAGCTTGGCTCCAATTGATTTGCCGCGGCGGCTCGCCATGTTTTGGGATTTAGGGATTGCACGATGGCTCCACGCTTCGATGGCTCCAATCGATTTGCCGTGGCGTCTCGCCACTCCCCTTGCTGCCCCTACACGGTGCTCCGCCCCCTCTATTAATTAGTATCACATATGGATTAATAGGACTAGTATCACATATGGATTAATAGGATTAGTATCACATATGCATCCCTAGATCCTATTGTTAATTAGTATCACATATTAATAGGATTAGTATCACATATGAAGAGAGTAGAGAGAGGGGTTAGGTGAGAGAAGTAGAGGATTTTGTTGCTCACCGAAACTTAGGAGAGAGTAGAGAGAAGTAGCTAGAGAAGTAGGGGCTTTTAGCACATATAATTGAAACTTGGGTTTCAATTCTTGGCTGCTGCCCCTGGAGGAGTGGTGGCGGCGGCCCTGCCTAGTGTTCTAGGGTTTAGAGAGGAGGCGTCCATGTCGTGCCTTTTACAGAGAGGGGCCACGGGCGGCGTCGGTTGTCGTGTGCCGTTTCGTGGCTACTGCCACTAGCTTCTTTGTTGATGCATATAAAGATATGACCAAGAAGCCCTCACTGTTATGTGGTTTCATGGAAAAGTCAATGCTTGATTCGATACTCTTTCAGGTTTACTTTTGGATGTGGGAATAGATAAAGTGTTCCCTTGGACTAAACTTTATGTTTACTTTTTAGTTGTTATTTTGCTTGCCATGTGAACTCTATCTATGAAAACTTTATGTTTACTTTTTGGATCATTAATTATTCCTTTAATCATATTGCTTTCGGGAAATGGCGCCACCACCACCACCACCATGTCAACGGTGCAAGTCAAGGTGCGCCAGCAGCCTTGCAACTGGCACGTTGTTTGGCATCTACTTAGAGTCTAGTTTTCTTCATGTGACGGTAATAAATTATATGAAACTAGTAAATACTATTTTGTTTTTAGTGTTATTGGCATTAATGCATCATGTATATATCATTTTTCTTTTTGTACACAGATCGTCCCATGCAATGTGGGGTCATAATTCAACAATCTGACTGGAGACTCTATGACCTTTGAGGCTCCTGGGGGCCCCTACACTATGGAGATCGAGAAAGGACGAAAGATGACGTGGGTGGGAGGAGATGGATGGGTCCGTTTCATCAGCAACATGTGTATCACCGGTGGTGAGTTGATCAGCTTCTCCTTCAGAGCTGAAAGACCCAAGCTGGCTGTGATTTATGTCAACAAAGCAAAAGATTATGAGGATGATGAGGATGATGAGGATGATGAGGATGATGACGACCCACTCGATGATGCCATCGTAGCTCAAAGAATGAAGTTGAGCGAGGAGGAGGTGTGTAACCTATGGGACATTATTCCGCCACGTGCTGACTTCGTCGGGGTGCCATTCATGACCCGCCTGACAAGTACCATGGTTAATCGACATATCATTGTATGTTGCATTTACTGTAGTTTTTAGAGTAATTTGATGATATGCTTTATTGTTATACTTAGTGTAGAGTCCGATGATATATATGCTTAGTGAATCTTATATGCTTTATTGTTATACTTAGTGTAGAGTCCGATGGTATATATGCTTAGTGAATCGTATATGCTTTATTGTTATACTTAGTGTAGAGTCCGATGATATATATGCTTAGTGAATCTTATATGCTTAGTGAATCTTATATGCTTAGTCAATCTCATATGCATAATTAGTGAATCTTATATGCTTAGTGAATCTTATATGCTTTATTGTTATACTTAGTGTAGAGTCCGATGATATATATGCTTAGTGAATCTTATATGCTTAGTGAATCTTATATGCTTAGTCAATCTCATATGCATAATTAGTGAATCGTATATGCTTAGTGAATCTTATATGCTTTATTGTTATACTTAGTGTAGAGTCCGATGATATATATGCTTAGTGAATCTTATATGCTTATTCAATCTTATATGCTTTATTGTTATACTTAGTGTAGAGTCTGATGATATATATGCTTAGTGAATCTTATATGCTTTATGGCTTAGCAGTAGCCCACTTAGATGTAGCGTTTGTTCTGAACGGGGCTACAGCTGGTGGGCTTAGCAGTAGCACGGGCCTCTAACCAGCACTACTACTATAGCAAAAGAAAACCGGCCCGAGCGCCCCCGCACCCCCTCACTCTCACAATCGATCCCCTCCGCCCTACGACGCCGCCGCGGTTAGGGTTCGTCCCCGGCCGCCTCACCCCCGTCAAAGGTGATGTGCGCCGCCACCACGCGCGGTTGCCTCTCACCTCCAACGATGCTCCAGCCCCGTAAGTCCCCCTCGATCTCCTCCTCCCTGCGCGCGCCACACTAGCTAGGCTCCAATTGATTTGCCACGGCGGCTCGCCATGTTTTGGGATTTAGGGATTGCACGGTGGCTCTACGCTTCGATGGCTCCAATCGATTTGCCGTGGCGTCTCGCCACTCCCCTTGCTGCCCCTACACGGCGCTCCGCCCCCTCTGTTAATTAGTATCACATATGGATTAATAGGATTAGTATCACATATGGATTAATAGGATGAGTATCACATATGCATCTCTAGATCCTACTGTTAATTAGTATCACATATTAATAGGATTAGTATCACATATGGAGAGAGTAGAGAGAGGGGTTAGGTGAGAGAAGTAGAGGATTTTGTTGCTCACCGAAACTTAGGAGAGAGTAGAGAGAAGTAGCTATAGAAGTAGAGGCTTTTAGGACATATAATTGAAACTTGGGTTTCAATTCTTGGCTGCTGCCCTTGGAGGAGTGGTGGCAGCGGCGGTGCCTAGCGTTCTAGGCTTTAGAGAGGAGGCGTCCATGTCATGCCTTTTCCAGAGAAGTGCCACTGGCGGCGTCGGTTGCCGTGTGCCATTTCGTGGCTACTGCCACTAGCTTATTTGTTGATGCATATCAAGATATGACCAAGAAGCCCTCACTGTTATATGGTTTCATGGAAAAATCAATGCTTGATTCTATACTCTTTCAGGTTTACTTTTGGATGTGGGAATAGATAAAGTGTTCCCTTGGACTAAACTTTATGTTTACTTTTTAGTTGTTATTTTGCTTGCCATGTGAACTCTATCTATGAAAACTTTATGTTTACATTTTGGATCGTTAATTAATCATTTAATCATATTGCTTTAGGGAAATGGCACCACTACCACCACCACCATGTCAACGGTGCAAGTCAAGGTGCACCAGCAGCCTTGAAACTGGCACGTTGTTTGGCATCTACTTCAAGTCTAGTTTTCTTCATGTGGCAGTAATAAATTATATGAAACTAGTAACTTCTATTTTGTTTTTAGTGTTATTGGCATTAATGCATCACGTATATATCATTTTGCTTTTTGTACACAGAT
This sequence comes from Triticum aestivum, assembly GCF_018294505.1. Lineage (NCBI taxonomy): Eukaryota > Viridiplantae > Streptophyta > Magnoliopsida > Poales > Poaceae > Triticum > Triticum aestivum. The sequence goes on from NC_057813.1 coordinate 694,466,783, forward strand.
CGTCCCATGCAATGTGGGTTCATAATTCAAGAATCTGACTGGAGACTCTGTGACCTTTGAGGCTCCTGGGGACCCCTACACTATTCAGATCGAGAAAGGACGAAGGATGACGCGGGTGGGCGGAGATGGATGGGTCCGTTTCATCAACAACACACGTATCACCGGTGGTGAGTTGATCAGCTTCTCCTTTAGAGCTGAAAGACCCAAGCTGGCTGTGATTTATGTCAACAAAGCAGAAGATTATGAGGATGATGAGGATGATGACGACCCACTCGGTGATGCCATCGTAGCTCAAAGAATGAAGTTGAGCGAGGAGGAGGTGTGCAACCTACGGGACATCATTCCGCCACGTGCTGACTTTGTCGGGGTGCCATTCGTGACTCGCCTGACAAGTACCATGGTTGATCGGCATATCAAGGTATGTTGCACTTACTGTAGTTTTTAGAGTAACTTGATGATATGCTTTATTGTTATACTTAGTGTCGAGTCCGATGATATATATGCTTAGTGAATCTTATATGCTTTATTGTTATACTTAGTGTAGAGTCCGATTATTATATGCTTAGTGAATCTTATATGCTTAGTGAATCTTATATGCTTAGTGAATCTTATATTCTTTATTGTTAGACTTAGTGTAGAGTCCGATGATATATATGCTTAGTGAATATCATATGCTTAGTGAATCTTATATGCTCTATTGTTATACTTAGTGTAGAGTCCGATGATATATATGCTTAGTGAATCTCATATGCTTAGTGAATCTTATATGCTTTATTGTTATACTTAGTGTAGAGTCCAATGAAACATATGGTTAGTGAATCTTATATGCTTTATTGTTATACTTAGTGTAGTGTCCGATGATATATATGCTTAGTGAATCTTATATGCTTAGTCAATCTCATATGCTTAATTAGTGAATCTTATATGCTTTATTGTTATACTTAGTGTAGAGTCCGATGATATATATGCTTAGTGAATCTTATATGCTTAGTGAATCTTATATGCTTATTGAATCTTATAAGCTTTATTGTTATACTTAGTGTAGAGTCTGATTATATATATGCTTAGTGAATCTTATATGCTTAGTGAATCTTATATGCTTTATGGCTTAGCAGTAGCCCACTTAGATGTAGCGTTTGTTCTGAACGGGGCTACAGCTGGTGGGCTTAGTAGTAGGACGGGCCTCTAACCAGGGCTACTACTATAGCAAAAGAAAACCGGCCCAAGCGCCCCCGCACCCCCTCACTCTCACAATCGATCCCCTCCGCCCGACGATGCCGCCGCGGTTAGGGTTCGTCCCCGGCTGCCTCACCCCCGTCGACGGTGCTGTGCGCCGCCACCACACGCGGTCGCCTCTCGACTCCTCCGATGCTCCAGCCCCGTAAGTCCCCCTCGATCTCCTCCTCCCTGCGTGCGCCACACTAGCTAGGCTCCAATTGATTTGCCGCGGAGGCTCGCCATGTTTTGGGATTTAGGGATTGCACAGTGGCTCCATGCTTCGATGGCTCCAATCAATTTGCCGTGGCGTCTCGCCACTCCCCTTGCTGCCCCTACACGGCGCTCCGCCCCCTCTGTTAATTAGTATCACATATGGATTAATAGGATTAGTATCACATATGCATCTCTAGATCCTATTGTTAATTAGTATCACATATTAACAGGATTAGTATCACATATGGAGAGAGTAGAGAGAGGGGTTAGGTGAGAGAAGTAGAGGATTTTGTTGCTCACCGAAAGTTAGGAGAGAGTAGAGAGAAGTAGCTAGAGAAGTAGAGGCTTTTAGCACATATAGTTGAAACTTGGTTTTCAATTCTTGGATGCTGCCCCTGGAGGAGTGGTGGCGGCGGCGGTGCCTAGTGTTCTAGGGTTTAGAGAGGAGGCGTCCATGTCGTGCCTTTTTCCAGAGAGGAGCCACGGGCGGCGTCGGTTGCCGTGTGCCGTTTCGTGGCTACTTCCACTAGCTTGTTTGTTGATGCATATAAAGATATGACCAAGAAGCCCTCACTATTATGTGGTTTCATGGAAAAATCAATGCTTGATTCGATACTCTTTCAGGTTTACTTTTGGATGTGGGAATAGATAAAGTGTTCCCTTGGACTAAACTTTATGTTTACTTTTTAGTTGTTATTTTGCTTGCCATGTGAACTCTATCTATGAAAACGTTATGTTTACTTTTTGGATCGTTAATTAATCCTTTAATCATATTGCTTTAGGGAAATGGCGCCACCACCACCACCACCATGTCAACGGTGCAAGTCAAGGTGCGCCAGCAGCCTTGCAACTGGCACATTGTTTGGCATCTACTTCGAGTCTAGTTTTCTTCATGCGGCGGTAATAAATTATATGAAACTAGTAACTACTATTTTGTTTTTAGTGTTCTTGGCATTAATGCATCATGTATATATCATTTTGCATTTAGTACACAGATCGTCCCATGCAATGTGGGGTCATAATTCAACAATCTGACTGGAGACTCTGTGACCTTCGATGCTCCTGGGGCCCCTACATTATGGAGATCGAGAAAGGACGAAAGATGACGTGGGTGGGAGGAGATGGATGGGTCCGTTTCATCACAACATGCGTATCACCGGTGGTGAGTTGATCAGCTTCTCCTTCAGAGATGAAAGATCCAAGCTGGCTGTGATTTATGTCAACAAAGCAGAAGATTATGAGGATGATGAGGATGATGAGGATGATGACGACCCACTCGGTGATGCCATCGTAGCTCAAAGAATGAAGTTGAGCAATGAGGAGGTGTGCAACCTATGGGACATCATTCCGCCACGTGCTGGCTTCGTCGGGGTGCCATTCGTGACCCGCCTGACAAGTACCATGGTTGATCGGCATATCATGGTATGTTGCATTTACTGTAGTTTTTAGAGTAATTTGATGATATGCTTTATTGTTATACTTAGTGTAGAGTCCGATGATATATATGCTTAGTGAATCTTATATGATTTATTGTTATACTTAGTGTAGAGTCCGATAATATATATGCTTAGTGAATCTTATATGCTTAGTGAATCTTATATGCTTAGTGAATCTTATATTCTTTATTGTTATACTTAGTGTAGAGTCCGATGATATATATGCTTAGTGAATATCATATGCTTAGTGAATCTTATATGCTTTATTGTTATACTTAGTGTAGAGTCCGATGATATATATGCTTAGTGAATCTTATATGCTTTATTGTTATACTTAGTGTAGAGTCCGATGATATATATGCTTAGTGAATCTTATATGCTTAGTGAATCTTATATGCTTAGTCAATCTTATATGCTTAGTGAAAGTTATATGCTTAGTGAATCTTATATGCTTTATTGTTATACTTAGTGTAGAGTCAAATGATATATATGCTTAGTGAATATTATATGCTTAGTGATTCTTATATGCTTTATTGTTATACTTAGTGTAGAGTCTGATGATATATATGCTTAGTGAATCTTATATGCTTAGTGAATCTTATATGCTTTATTGTTATACTTAGTGTAGTGTCCGATGATATATATCCTTAGTGAATCTTATATGCTTAGTGAATCTTATATGCTTTATTGTTATATTTAGTGTAGAGTCCGATGATATATATACTTAGTGTAGTGTCCGATGATATATATGCTTCGTGTAGAATGTTTGAGGCTACTTATTAATTGATATGTTTTCTTATTCAGAAATTGCCAAAGAGCCTATCTGAGAGTTGTGGTATCAAGCCTGATGAAGAAGGCTCTGCTGGAATACGCCTTACCGCAAGGGGCTCCGTCACCACTTGTGCGTACGGCGTGGACACGGACGGTCGCACACACTTCTACTCGGTTGGGTGGAAGAGCTTCCTCGTCGGCAAGAATCTTCATGTTGGACATGCAATCCTAATTACTATCAGGAACACCCACCGCCCAGGCTTGAGGATGAGGGTCGTCATCGACATCATCTAGAACTACATATGCATGCGTGTGGCTGTTGAACCATATATATGCTAGTATGACTACCTAGTAGACTTATCAACTATGAGTTTGTGAGATTGTGTGGTTATATTAAATGTGGTACTGTCGTTAATGTTTGTGAGATGGTTCTGTGAACTTAGTTTATTTGCACTGGACTTGTCTTGATTTCCATGAATATTGCACCTGACTACTTTTTTCTATTTTTTATTTCTATTTGCCTAGTTGTAGCATGGGGAGAAAATAGGGCGCTACTACTACGTGATGATAGTAGTAGCGTTGGTGTAGAAAGCAGCGCTACTAATAAGTATTTTAGTTGCAGCGCTTGTTTAGAAACGCGCTACTGTTAAATAATAGCCGTAGCGCCCTAGCAGTAGCGCGGGTGCCCGCGCTACTGGTATGTACAAAACCAGCGCCACTAGTAACCTTTTCCATAGTAGTGTTCCCACCGACATTACATTCATGTTCACACACTCATTCTAGTGTCGGTGCTCATAGTATTTCATTGTACTATCCATGCTAGTTTAATTTCTTTTTCTACTTTTCTCCTTATGTGTTAGATAAACCTTAAAGAAAACCCCAAAAAATTAGTTAGTTTAATTTCCATGCTTTTAGTAGTAATTAAAAGAAAAACCCAAAAAGATTTCTCATTCTTCTTTTGCTTGTTGGGAGCTTTCCCGTGTAAATAGTTTTGTTTCTTTTCTTTCCTTTGGGGGTCAAGAGTAGAAGACCATAATGAAAATACTTAGTGGCTCTTATATGCATGATTTTTGATTTAACCAAGAGCCCATATTACCTTGTCTTCTCTCTTGAGTTGAATGCTTGCAGATTCCAGCTTAGTCCAATGCACGTACACTCTTATTATTATACACATCGTTCGGTTGTGCAAGTGAAAGGCAATAATGACGATATATGATGGACTGTTTGAGATGAGAGAAGATGGTATGAACTCGACCTCTTTTTTTTTGTAAATATGATGAGTTCATCGTTCCTGATTCAGTCTATTATGAATAAACATGTTTGCAATGACAATTAGAGATTATAGTTGCTTATGGAATGCTTAATTAGCTAGGAGCTTATAATGGTATACCTTGCTTGCAAACATGCTATTAAAATGGTTGTGATGTGGTATGATAGGGTGGTATCCTCCTTTGAATGCATTGAGTGACTCGACTTGGCACATGTTCACGCATGTAGTTGAAATAAAAATCAACATAGCCTTCACGATATTTATGTTCATGGTGGATTATATCCTACTCATGTTTGCACTCGGTGTTGATTAATTTTAATGCATGTTCATGACTGTTGTCGCTCTCTCAGTTGGTCGCTTCCCGGTCTTTTGCTAGCCTTCACTTGTACTAGGCAGGAATACCGCTTGTGCATCCAAACTCAATGAACCCCAAAGTCTTTCCATATGAGTCCACCATACCTTCCTATATGCGGTATTTATCTCATGTTCCAAGAAATTTGTATATGCCAAACTCCAAACCTTCAAATGAAATTCCGTTTTGTATGCTCGAGCAGCTCATGTATAAACTAGGGCTATCTGTATCTTCCATGCTAGGTGGGTTATTCTCAAGGGGAGTGGACTCCGCTCCTCATTCACGAGAAAATGGCTGGTAACCGGGATGCCCATTCCCATGATCAAAAAAATCAAAGCAAATCAGAATAATTAAACAAAACTCCCCCATGATTGTTGTTAGTTGGAGGCACTCGTTGTTTTAGGCAAGCCATGGATTGATGTTTGTTGGTGGTGGGGGAGTATAAACCTTACCATTCTGTTTGGGAACTGCCTATAATGTAGCATGGAAGATATCGAGATCTCATAGTTGTTACGTTGACAGTGAAAGTATACCGCTCAAAATGTTATTTATCTCTCTATTTCAAAATCGACCTCTAGCACCTCTACAAATCCCTGCTTCCCTCTGCGAAGGGCCTATCTATTTACTTCTATGTTGAGTCATCACCCTCTTATTTAAAAGCACCCGCTGGAGAGCACACTGTCATTTGCATGCATTGCTATTATTTTATAGCGGATATGACTTGAATGGATCTCTATTACCATGAATTACAATGTTTAGTTAGTCCTTGATCTTTAAAGGTGCTCTGCATTTATGTTTTGTGGTCTCAGAAAGGGCTAGCGAGATACCATCCTGTTATATCATATTATGATTGTCTTGAGAAAGTGTTGTCATCTGAGTTATATTATTATTGCTTCCTAGCTGATTATGCCATTGATATGAGTAAACATGAGACCTAAGCATTATTGTGAATATGGTTAGTTTATAATCTTTGCTGAAAACTTGAATGCTGGCTTTACATATTTACAACAACAAGAGCAAATAGAGTTTGTAAAAGTTTTTCTTTATCACTTTCAGTTTGTCAACTGAATTGCTTGAGGACAAGCAAAGGTTTAAGCTTGGGGGAGTTGATACGTCTCCAACGTATCTACTTTTTCAAACACTTTTGCCCTTGTTTTGTACTCTAACTTGCATGATTTGAATGGAACTAACCCGGACTGACGCTGTTTTCAGCAGAACTGCCATGGTGTTATTTTTGTGCAGAAACAAAAGTTCTCAGAATGACCTACTAATCTACGGAGATAACTTTTGGAAAATATAAAAACTACTGGCGAAAGAATCAATTCCAGGGGACCGACACCCTGTCCACTAGGGTGGGGGGCATGCCCCCTCCCCCTGGGCATGCCCCCCTGTCTCGTGGGTCCCCTGATGCTCCACCAACCTCAACTCCAACGCCATATATTCTGTTTAATGGAGAAAAAAATCAGAGAGGAAGTTTCATCGCGTTTTACGATACGGAGCCGCCGCCAAGCCCTAAAACCTCTCGGGAGGGCTGATCTGGAGTCCGTTCGGTGCTACAGAGAGGGGGATTCATCGGCATCGTCATCATCAACCATCCTCCATCACCAATTTCATGATGCTCACCGCTGTGCGTGAGTAATTCCATCATATGTTTGCTGGACGGTGATGGGTTGGATGACATTTACCATATAATCAAGTTAGTTTTTTTAGGGTTTGATCCCTAGTATCCACTATGTTCTGAGATTGATGTTGCTATGACTTTGCTATGCTTAATGCTTGTCAATAGGGCCCGAGTTACATGATTTCAGATCTGAACCTATTATGTTTTCATGAATATATGTGAGTTCTTGATCCTATCTTGCAAGTCTATAGTCACCTATTATGTGTTATGATCCGACAACCCCGAAGTGACAATAATCGGGATACTTCTCAGTGATGACCGTAGTTTGAGGAGTTCATGTATTCACTATGTGTTAATGCTTTGGTCCGGTACTCTATTAAAAGGAGGCATTAATATCCCTTAGTTTCCATTAGGACCCCGCTGCCATGGGATGGTAGGACAAAAGATGTCATGCAAGTTCTTTTCCATAAGCACGTATGACTATATTCGGAATACATGCCTACATTACATTGATGAACTGGAGCTAGTTCTGTGTCACCCTATGTTATAACTAGTACATGATGAATTGCATCCGACATAATTATCCATCACTGATCCATTACCTACAAGCTTTTCACATATTGTGCTTTCCTTATTTACTTTTCCGTTGTTACTGTTATAATTACTACAAAACTGCTATCGTTACTTTTGCCACTGTTACCATTGCTATCATACTACTTTGCTACTAAATACTTTGCTGCAGATACTAAGTTATCCAGGTGTGGTTGAATTGACAACTCAACTGGTAATACTTGAGAATATTATTTGGATCCCCTTGTGTCGAATCAATAAATTTGGGTTGAATACTCTACCCTTGAAAAATGTTGTGATCCCCTATACTTGTGGGTTATTACTTCCTCTGCTCATCCTCCAGCTTCTTCTTCTCCTCCTCCATCTTCCTTCTTGCACGTCTTCTGTAGTTGGTGTTCCAGTCAAAAAAGCACTCATACCACGGAATAACGCCATTGCCTCATGTTCTTCCCGGTTGTTCAGGATTTCCCAGGGCACGCGTAATTTTGTCGTTCTCTCTGTTGGACGTGAACACCCCCTCTGGATCTTCTTGTATTGCTTGAACTAACTTAACATCGGCTCCTTTAAGACATGCCTTCTTCGAAACCAGGCCTGTCTTCGGGTCCAACGCACCCCCCCCTCATGCGCATAGAACCAAGTTCTGCACCTCGGGGGGCAGCTCAATGTAACTGGAGTGACCTGTGCAGCAAGCATCTCCTACTCAAACTTAGGCGTTGCCGCCGCGTAGCCACCTAGGCCCAGCCTATGGAATTGCTCCTTTTTGCAGCATTGGCCTTGTTTTTTTTTGGCCCGTTCCTTAGATAATTATGATTCCTCAAATTTCACAAAATCATCCCAGTGTTCTCTTTGGTTCTCCAGTGTTCCCTTGAATTCTCGAGTCTTCTTTCCTGCTTTGACGTATTTATTGAATAGAGTTTACTCATGGTTGTTGAATGCAATTGCCATCTTCCTAAGAGTAGCATCCTTGACTTTCTCCACATCTACAACTGTGAAATGATCTGGTAGGGTGAAATGTTCCATGAGATCTTCCCAAAGTGTTTTTTTGCTCTATCATCGACAAAAGTAAGATCTGGACGGGGCTTTGATGGCTGTTTCCATCCTTGAAGGGAGATCGGGAGTTTGTCCTTCACAAGAACTCTGCACTGACGAACGAACTTGTTTGCAATGTTCTTAGGCGCTATTGGTTCTCCATTAGTTTTGATGGCATCGATGTTGTACTTTACGCCCTCCTTCAACTTTTTTCCCGGGCCTTGCACTCTGCCTGTAGAAGATTAATTTTCTCGATCCGGAGGGCTGAAAAGAAGAAAGATCGATTCGTTAATATATCTTCAAATCATTTAAAACATGTGATGATCACCAGATGCCTGCTTATATAAATATACCTCCCCAGTATCTATTTTATCAAGATCAACATTTTCTTCGCCATCATAATCATTAATTTCTTCGCCATCATAATCATTAATTTTTTCGCCATCATAATCCATGACTTCATCAATTCGGTCGTCGCGATCTAATATCATATCATCACCCTCCCCAGTATTGTTCAGATATTGGGAGCCATTATCTTCTTCATTTCGATTATCTGGCGCGCGAGGGGAGCGTATGATCTCGAACAGGGCCTCTTCTCCCTCTCTGCTGGTATTGTCCGCCATAGCTTTTTTTAACAAATCCAGAAGAAATATAAAACAATTTAGTATTCAAATTACAATACGCATGCATGCAATCAATAAGACGAAATCCTGAATCATAGTAAATAATATGCATCGTCTCGAATAATATATAATCTCAAATACATCGTCTCGAATATTATATATAAAATACATCACTAGCTAGCTAGCTAATAAAGATCGAATACTACAGAATAATCTAAGCCACTCGCGGTTCCTAAGGTGCGGGCGGTGGACACCCAAAGAGAAGGAACCATCACAGGATCATAGCTCCGGTGATCTCCCCAAAGTCTTTGCCAGGTATTGGAGAACCTGACGTCCATAGCAGCCATGTAGCGATGGACGTGCTCGTCCTCCTCCCTGAGCACCACCTCCTCCGGCGGGGCCGGCTCCCTCCGCACCGAAAGTCGCCCACGGGAATGCCACCAAAGGAGCTCAGGGTCGACGACGGGACCCGGGTTCCTCACCAAGCGGCGAGCCCCTGAAGGTAGCACCTCCCAGTGACAGCCCGACGGAGCCCAGTCCCGGACATGGGTCCTCTGAAGCAGGACGTCGTCGCGAACGGGTCGATGGCGAGGATGTGGGCCAGGCATCGTCGAGAACAAATACTATACGCCGCAAAAGTAACATTTTTTAAATGATTGGATTGTGATTTCTTATATGCAAATTCTAAATTTTTATAGCTAAAATTATAAGAAACTAAAAACTAACATTTCTATGACATTTCTATAACAATTTTAAATTAATCGAATTCATCTAGATAAAACTAACATTTCTAAAATTTCTGACATTTCTATAACATTTCTATAACAATTCTAACATTTCTATATACTATTTGACATTAATCTAATCTAATTAATTAATTCATCTAAAACTTTGTATGAAAAATAGAAAAACCGAAAAAACTAAAAACTAAAAACAAAAAAATTGTGTGTGTGTGTGGGCGCGCGTGTAGTGTGAGTGTGTGTGTGTGCGCGCGTGTAGTGTGTGTGTGTGTGTGTGTGTGCGTGCACGGGGCCGGCGGCGGCGGTGGCGCGGTTGATTGGAGGGAGGAGAGGCCGGGGGAGGGGCTCACAATGCACGCGGCGAGGTCGAGGCGACGGCGAGGGCGAGGTCCAGGCGACGGCGACGGCGAGGCGAGGTCGATCCAACGCGACGGCGACGGCGAGGTGAGGGGCCGGACGGCGATGGGCAGGATGGGGCGACGGTGCGGTGGGCACGGCGATGACGGGGACAGCGACGGGTACTAAAGCCCCCCCCCCTTTAGTACCGGTTGTAGCCATGACCTGGTACTAAAGGGGGTGCGCTGGCTCGTGGCGACGCGCAAGTTTAGTCCCACCTCGCTAGTCGAGGAGCGCCGAGGCCAGTTTATAAGCCCCGGCGCGGCCACTGCATTGAGCTCCTCTCCACTGCAGGCCTTCTGGGCCTACCTCTTCTACTCTGCCATGTTGGGCCTACTGGGCTAGCGGGCCTGCATCCTAGCCCAACTACAGGTTGGGTTTCTAGTCGTATGCAGGCCGATGTGGGCCAGTAGGTGGGCTTTTTTTATTTAGTTTTTGTCTCAGGAAAAAATTAGTTTTTTTCTTTTCTACTTTATTTATTTTCATTTATTTATTTCTGAATATTTTTTCTTTAGTTACAAAAAATTACAAACTTTCTGTTAGTGCGAGTAGTTTTCAAATTTGAATAGTTTAAAAAAAATTAGTTTTTGTCTCAACAAAAATTTATATTTTTTTATTTTCTACTTTATTTATTTTCATTTATTTATTTCTGAATGTTTTTTTTCTATAGTTGCAAAAAATTACAAACTTTCTGTTAGTGCGAGTAACTTTCAAATTTGAATAGTTTAAATTTGAATTATTTGACGAACTAATTTGTAGACGAAGTGCATCCAGTTTTTGCACATAAATTTTCTTCGCGTTTCAAATACCAAAACACATAAGTACCCTAACTATTACAAAGATTCCCTCCGGTTTGTTCGAAGCGACACTTTCCAGATATATATGTCTGGAAAGTCACTACAGAAGAAAGTGATGACGGCGAAGCCTATCACATGCCAGTGTGGGATCTTTGGGTGTGACACTTTTTCTTCGCGCGTGTCCCTTTGCACCGTAACCATGGACAATCTTCATCATTTAATTGGATGCTCGGATCAATATTCACTGTGAATGGAGCAATTTCATCAAACATTTCACAATCATCTGACATGTTTGTCTTGTCATCCACTCCAATGATGTTTCTTTTCCCTGAAAGAACTATGTGGCGCTTTGGCTCATCGTATGATCCATTCGCTTCCTTATCTTTTCTTTTTCTCGGTCTGGTAGACATGTCTTTCACATAGAAAACCTGCGCCACATCATTGGCTAGGACGAATGGTTCGTTTGCATACGCAAGATTGTTGAGATCCACTGTTGTGTTTCCGTACTGCGGGTCTTCCCCGCCTCGTGTCATATTGACCCATTTGCACCGAAACAAAGGGACCTTCAAACCACCTCCATAGTTAAATTACCATATGTCTTCTACGTAACCATAATATGTTTCCTTTCCCGTGTTGGTTGTTGCATCAAAGCGGAGACCACTATTTTTGTTGGCGCTCTTCTTATCTTAAAATGTATTCCCATTTATCTCGTACCCTTTGAAAGTAATTATATTCGAACATGGTAACTGGGACAGCAAGTACATGTCTGCAACCAACCGGCGAAAGTCCTCATTTGTTCACGTGTAATCCAGTCATTAGACTGCCCCGGGTGTTTGGAGTGTAGAAAATTCTTGTGTTCCTCCACATACCGAGCCACCAAGGCGGAATTCTATAGAACTGTGTAGTGTGCTTCAGTGAGAGAATGTCTGTCCATACATATTATTTGATCCCCTCCTAGCGTGCCTTTTCCATCTAGTATGCCCTCATGTCGCGATTCAGGAACACCAATCGGCTTAAGGTCGGGAATAAAGTCAATACAAAACTCAATGACCTCCTCATTTTCATGGCCCTTCGAGATGCTACTAGTGCAGAACCGGGCTTTAGTGCCGGTTCGTGACGGCCTTTAGTGCCGGTTGGTGAATCGGCACTAAAGAGTGGGGACTAAAGCCCCCCCCCCCCGTTAGTACCGGTTCGTCACTAACCGGCGCTAAAGTGCAAACACGTGGCACGAGCCAGGCCCGTGTGTGTGTAGGACATTAGTACCGGTTGGTAACACCAACCGGTACTAAATGTTTGGGTGTTTTTTTAATTTTTGCTTTAATTTTGTGTTTTCAACTTGGCTTTATTTTCAATTTAATTATTTTTTGTTTGCTGGTATTTCACGATACTACAAATTGTACACGTTATGCATATATATTAAATAGATTTTATCGTACGTAAAACCGCATATATATATAATATCATCGAATGTCTCACAGCCAACACCATTAACTATTCACACATGCACATGTATATACATATACAATTTCTCCTACATGTTGCCTTGCTGCCTTCGGAGTAAGATGACAAGTGGTTCATGGGGGCGGTAGCGGGTAATAGTATTCTCCTTTCGGATCTATGACCTGGTCGAGCAAAAATCCGGCTATTTTCTCTTGAAGTGCTTGTATGCGGTCCGATGGTAGGAGCTTATCCCGCACCGATCTGAACTGTTAAGAAGGAGATCAATATGCATGTGTGTTAGTTGTGTGACTAGATATCGATAATGGTGTGAATAGTGTTCTAGCAAAAACGTACCCAGTCCTGTCTATCAGATCTGCTCCTTTCGCACGTCATCATGCGAATGTTCTCACAAACGTAGTATGCCACTAGTGCAGAACCGGGCTTTAGTGCCGGTTCGTGACGGCCTTTAGTGTCGGTTGGCGAACTGGCACTAAAGAGTGGGGACTAAAGCCCCCCCCCCTTTAGTACCGGTTCGTCACGAACCGGCGCTAAAGTGCAAACACGTGGCACGAGCCAGGCCCGTGTGCATGTAGGACATTAGTACCGGTTGCTAACACAAACCGGTACTAAATGTTTGGGTGTTTTTTTTTAATTTTTGCTTTAATTTTGTGTTTTCAATTTGGCTTTATTTCCAATTTAATTCTTTTTTGTTTGCTGGTATTTCACGATACTACAAATTGTACACGTTATGCATATATATTAAATAGATTTTCTCATACATAGAACTGCATATATATATAATATATATCATCGAATGTCTCACAGCCAACACCATTAACTATTCACACATATACACATGTATATACATATACAATTTCTACTACATGTTGCCTTGGTGCCTTCGGAGCACGAGACAAGTGGTTCATGGGGGCGGTAGCGGGTAAGAGTATTCTCCTTTCGGATCTATGACCTGGTCGAGCAAAAATCTGGCTATTTCCTCTTGAAGTGCTTGTATGCGGTCCGATGGTAGGAGCTTATCCCGCACCGATCTGAGCTGTTAAGAAGAAGATCAATATGCATGTGTGTTAGTTATATGACTAGATATCGATAATGATGTGAATAGTGTTCCGACAAAAACGTACCCAGTCGTGTCTATCAGATTTGCTCCTTTCGCACGTCATCATGCTAATGTTCTCGCAAACGTAGTATGCACACAGATTATTCCCTTTCGCCTGCCTCAGGGCCTTTACGAGAATGGAATTGAATCAGATAATGATTAATCAAGCATAATAATTAATTAATGATATTGAAGCAAGAATTAAAGAGATGGTAGCTAGCTAGTACTACTTAATTACTTACCTTGGGTCGATGCCAAAACAATTTTTTTTTCATTCTCCTGGAGTCACCGCGATGAACTTTGCCCGTGCCCTGCCCGCCGGCAAAGAAAATTAATAAAGGGGTTATTAAATAGTTCATATCAGGAACTAATAGTGAATAATGATTGAAATTACCTGTTGACTATCCCCTTCATGATGGTGTAGTCTTTATTTTCTTTAGTTAGTGAGTCCAGTAATTCAACTTTTCCTTCCTCAACTTTAATGTCTATCAAGACCCAGTGCCAACTGCATACGCACACGTTTGCATGTCTTAATTAAGCAGGCATGTGCATAAAATTAATCAACTACCGTAAACCGTATACACTTAATTATTAACATCTAGATAGCTAGTAAGCAAAAATAGAATTTGTAGTACAAGACAGTGTGACTCACGGGAAGTTGTGAGGAAGTAGTATATCTTCATTGGTATTGAGGCGCTTCAAGAACTCTAGCATGCTTTCCTCTACAGCATCTTGACAATGTTCAATCTCCCATATGTCCTAATTAATGGTATTTGGGTCAATGAACCCAATGCCATAGCGTCCAGCTTTTTTCATTTCATACATCTTCATCCTGCATATAATACCACAGAAAAAGAATATACTGAGGATAATTACATGTAATGATTGATCAAAATTATCACTACATAACTAGCTTGAGACTTAAATTACAGAAAGAAATCACTTACAGACAATAGCAACTGACGATGGACTTGTCGAGTGCGTCTTGATTAAATAACTGAAATAGTTCTAGATACTCTATGGCCAGAGCTTTCTCATGGTAATAATGCTCATGCTTGACATTCACCATGAGGGACTCTCGATTGGAAATCTTGGTAATGTTCATGTACCATTGATGCAATTGATACATTCTCGTTGGGAGGTCCTTGACCTTGTCTGGATGGACCAAAGGTTTGCCCCGGACATATTGCCATGCTATTTCCAATTCTTTAAGCGTAGGCATGGACTCGATTTCGAGGAGTTGTCCAACAGAGATATTGAGCATTTGAGCCTGCATTATATGATCCTCTATTATTACACATTGCCATGCTGGGGAACGCTAACGGTTTGCCCACAATAATATTTGGCGCGCGTACTACTCCTCTCATGTGTTGTTGGCACAACAAGCGGGGGGATCGCTTGCGCCGCCTGTTCTCCCAACTGGGGAACGGTTTTCCCGCATTTTTTGGCAGCTGCTTGTTGGCTCGAGCTTGAGCTCGCTTCCTTCTGTAGTCATGCTTGATGTGCCTTCCTGATTTGGTGCTCATAGTCCGAGTCAACAGGCTTGGGAGCTAGTTCTCTAGCCATACGAATGAAGTGGTCAATAATTTCTCAGGCACTTTCTCCTTTGCGGCGGTGTCGGTTTCGGTCCAAAATGGGCATCCACTTGGGCTTGCACTATGGCTGTGTTTTGCTCCTTAGTCATGTCGTAAGGCCTCTGAGGAAGAGGAGCGAGGCTTGGACCATATTTATATCGCTTGGCTTCGCCTGTACTTCCTGAACTACCTCGACTCGTACCGCTACGCACCAAAGCTGCAGGATGTCTCTTCTGCGATTGCTGAGACGGCGGAGACGGCTGATGTGGAGTTGGACCAGGAGAAGTGGCCTGACGATGTGCCGGACTTGCAGCAGGAGGTGTGGCCTGACACGATGCCGGACTTGCAACCGGAGAAGTGGCATGACGCTGTGCCGGGCTTGAAACCGGAGGAGTCAGCTCACGCGTTCGGGGACTTGGAGGAGGTGGCGGACTTCGAGGAGGAGTCGTCTCACGCGTTCGTGGACTTGGAGGAGCGGGAGCCTGCTGACTCGGTGGCGGACTTGGAGGAGTCGGCAGACGACGTGGTGTCGGTGGACTTCGAAAGATTATGCAATCCTTTCTCCATAGGATGATACGATGTATGGCCTCTCCGAGTGTGAGCTCGTCTTCACCTCGAGGAATGTCAAGCGTTAGCCCCGAATATGGGTCCACCACTTCATCAACCATGACACGAGCATAGCCCTCTGGAATCGGGATGCAATGGTAGGTTGCTTCGGGGGTAACTAGAAAAGCAATGCTATCCGCCACCTTCATGGATATGTTCTTCATTTTGGAGTGTAGCTCGCAGTTAGTGTTCTCTATGATGTCATCCACAGGGTATTTATCTAGCAGTGTGCCGCCCGGGGCAGAACCAACGCTGCTTCTTGGCACGGATGGGACGGTGCTATCCAATGTTGGACGATCATCCGCTTGCTGCTGCCGCTGCTGAGACCCCCTTTCCTGGCTAAGTGAGTCGATCTGCTGTTGCTGCAGCTGGAATTTGAGTGCCAGGTTCGCGTGCCTTGCTTCTAGGCCTTGAAGGTGTTCTGCGTCCTGCCTCCTCTGCTCCTCCTCCAGCTTCCTTTTCTTCTCCTCCTCCATCTTCCTTCTTGCACGGCTCCTGTAGTCCTTGTTCCATTCTGAAAAGCCCTCATACCAGGGAATAACGCCCATGCTTCGTGTTCTTCCCGGGTGTTCAGGATTTCCCATGGCACGCGTAAGCTCGTCGTTCTCTCTGTTGGGCGTGAACACCCCCCCCCCCTTAGAGCTTCATCTATTGCGTCAATTATCTTTTGTTCGGCTCCTTTTAGACTTGTCTTCCGCGAAACTCCGCCTGTCTTCGAGTCCAATGCTCCCCCATGCGCATAGAACCAAGTTCTGCACCTGGGGGGCCAGTGCCGGGTAACCGGAGTGACCCCTGCATCCTCCATCTCTTGCTCAGACTTATCCCACTAAGGCAATGCCACCGCGTAGCCACCTAGACCCAGCCTATGGAACTGCGTCTTTCTTGCGGCATTTGCCTTGTTTTTCATCGACCGTTCCTTAGATAATTATGAATCCTTGAAGGTCACGAAATCGTCCCAATGTTCTCTTTGCTTCTCCGGTGTTCCCTTGAAATCTGGAGTCTTCCTTTCATTAGCGAGGTAGTTGGCCCATACAGTTTTCTTGTGGGTGTTGAATGCAATTGCCATCTTCTTAAGAGCAGCGGCCTTGACTTTGTCCACATCTGCTTTAGTGAAATGATCTGGTAGGGTGAAATGTTCCATCAGAGATTTCACCGGGTCTTCTTTGGCTCTGCCATCGACCCAAGTAACACCTGGACGTTTAGTCTTTGGCTCTTTCCATTCTTGAATGGAGATCGGGAGTTTGCCTTCACAAGAACTCCGCACTGATGAGTCCACTTGTTCGCAATGTTCTTAGGCGTGAGGGGTTCGCCACTAGGTTTGATGGATTCGATGTGGTACTTTACACCATCCTTCAACAATCTGCCCGGGCCTCGCTTTGTCTTGCTGTCTGTAGAAGCAGATTTGCTCGATCCGGAGGGCTGAAAGAAGAAAGATCGATTCGTTAATATATCTTCAATAAAAAAACATGTGATGATCACCATGATGCATGCTTATATAAATATACCTCGCCGGTAGTGTTTGTTATTTGAAGATCAGCATTGTCTGTGTCATCACAAACATTGTCTGTGTCATAATCATAATCATAGTTCATGACTTCATCTGCCCGGTCGTCGAGATCAAATATCATTTCAGCACCCTCTCCGGTATTGTTAAGATATTGGGAGCCGTCATCTGCTTCATTCAGATCATCTAGCCTGTGAGGGCTGCGTATGATGTCGAACAATTACTCTTCTCTCTCTCTGCCGGTATTGTCCGCCATAGCTTTTACTTTACTAATAATACAGAAGAAATATAAAACAATTTAGTATTCAAATTACAATGCATGGATGCAATTAATCAATAAGGAAAATCTGAATCTCGAATACATCCTCTCGAATATATAATCTCGAATACATCATTGTCTTAATATATATAATCTCGAATAAATCGTCTCGAATACTATATATCGAATACATCACTGGCTAGGTATCTAATAAAGATCGAGTACTACAGAAGAATCTAGGGCGCCACTCGCGGTTCCTGGGGCGCGGGCGGTGCACACCCAAAGAGAAGGAACCATCACAGGATCATATCTCCGGTCATCTGCCCAAAGAACCCGCCAAGTAGTGGAGAACCTGACGTCGTCCATAGCAGCCATGTAGCCATGGACGTGCTCATCTTCCTCCCTGACACGGCGACGCACCACCTCTGGCGGGGCCGGCTGCCTCTGCACCGAATGTGGCCCACGCGAACGCCACCAAAGAAGATCAGGGTCGACGACGGGACCCGAGGTCGGGTTCCTCACCAAGCGGCGCGCCCCTCTAGGTAGCACCTCCCAGTGCCAGCCCGGCGGAGCCCAATCTCGGACATGGGTCCCCTGAAGCATGATGTCGTCGCGAACGGGTCGACGGCGAGGATGCAGGCCGGGCATATCGTTGAGAACAAATACTATATGCCCGCAAAAAGTAACATTTTTTAAATGATTGGATTGTGATAACTAAAATTCTACATATATGCAAATTCTAACAATTTGACATTAATCTAATTCATCTAACTAAAACTAATTCTAAAATTTCCTGATTGTATAACTAACATTTCCATAACAATTCTAATATTTATATAACTAAAAAACAGAAAAATTGCTAACATTTCTATAAATATTTCTATAACTAAAAAACAGAAAGCATTTATAACATTTCTATAAAACTAACATTTCTAATATTTATATAACTAAAAAATAGAATAATTTCTAACATTTCTATAACTAAAAAACAGAAAAAATTATAACAAACAAACTAATGTGTGTAGTGTGTGTGTGTGTGTGTGTGCATGTGTGTGTGTGTAGTATTGTGTGTGTGTGGACATGGCGGCCGGGACGAGCTCACCGGCGAGGCGACGACGGGGCGGCAACAAAGTGGCGACGGGAC